>NC_079488.1:55749551-55757051 GCF_020520425.1 Spinacia oleracea
TAGTACATGTACCTTTCAAATCAACGGGCATACGTTAGGAATAACTTTGGAGGACGTGTTATTCCTAACAAGATTGAGGATCGATGGCAATCTGGTCCTCATTGCTAATTACAGTGATGTGCATTCTGCCTTAATCTTTGGAGAGGTGATTGATGAGGTTTCAAAACTGCAATCAATTGCCGTGAACAAGGCTATGGATCCCACGCAGCGAAAGGTAGCATTGTTGATGATCATTGTTGTTTGCTTCATCATGCCATCTGCTGATGCGATGAGTATGTATCCGGCCTTCCTTGAATTGGTTAGTAGGCCGGATGAGACGTCGGACAAATATGCTTGGGGGCGGCCCTTCTAGCTACCATTTGACCATTTGTAATACTTAGTATTTTCAACCTGAACCTAACCCATTTTTTCAGGTCGTATTCGTGTCGACCCATTTTCGTTTTCGTGTCGGAAAATTCGAACCTAACCCGCTTTTTTAAGGTCGGGTTCGTGTCGTGTTTTTCGTGTCGTGTCATCTTGTGTCTCCCTTATTAGGGAATCTATTTTCTGCCTTCATCCTGATTTCCTAATCAAAATGTGGCAAATAAGAAAAATGAATTCACAAATGTAATTCCAAGTCCAAGAGTGAGAATTTGTTTGGACAAATGAGAAAGATGCGGTAGATTGTTGAGACATTATTAGTAAGAAATAAGCAAAAGAAAAAATAAAATAATAAGTACCAATAATCAAATATTATATAGTAATTCACAAATCATTAGTTCGTCATCAGTAATTCAAAAATTGAACGTTCATTATCAAAAACTCAACTAAAAACAGAAATTTATGTATTTAGCCCAATTATAAATTAAAATCATATTAAGCATAAAAAAAATTAAAAATCATATTGACAATAAATTTACAATAAAGACACAAATATCAGCGGCATAATAACAAGGTGCAGTACAAAACGTCCTCATTCCATAACAAGGTGCAGTACAAAACGTCCCCAATTATAAATTAAAATCATACTAATCATGTTGATTGTTGAACTTCTTCAATACGGTACCGTTGTGTGTGGGGTTGGCGTCCTAGCCAAAACAAGGCGCAGTGTTATGGATATGAATAATATATAAAAAAAGGAAAGAAAGAGGAAACCTAAATACAACATTAGTATCTGTGTTACCCATCATGTTGATTTTTTTTTTTTTTTTTTTTTTTGACTAGACCCATCATGTTGAATGTTGAGACATTGAACTTCTTCAGTATGGTACCGTTCTGCGCGGGGTCGGCGTCCTAGGCAAAACAAGGCGCAGTGTTATGGATATGAATAATATAAAAAAAAGAGGAAACCGAAATAGAACATTAGTATCTATGTGACTATGTTCATCTATATTAAGGCAATACAAGGTGCAGTGTTCATAATTTTTTTAAAATAAAAAAAAAAATCGAAATAGAACATTATCCTTAATCATGTTTTTTTTTGGGTAAATAAGTAAGTCAAATAACACAAAACAACAATACACCTAAAGAGCACCACCACAATAACAATTTTAAGCTTAAATTTAAGTATTCTATCTCCTTTTCCTGTTCATGTAGATATATGAGTATTCTGTTCATGTATGAGTATTCTGTTCAATTTAAGGTATTTAAAGAACAGATACACAAAAGAGTAGATAAATTGATGTATGAGTAAACAATACACATCCATACTCATACATGCAATCAATTTATCTCCTTATTCATGCAATCTAAGCTTAAATTTAAATACTCATACATGCAATCTAAAGAACAGATAAAATGGACCTACTTATTCATGCAAAAACAATAAAAATACATTTTCCTTTCACCAATTGATTGCTTGAAAAAGTCATAATTTTTTTGCGTTTTATTATTCGCTTTTCCCCTTCCGGCATAATTGTTACAGGGTCCGGAATACCACGCCTCCTTCTTTGCCCCACTTCAGGTTGAGGATTGTCCGGTTGAGCTTGAGGTTGAGGACTGTTCGGACGGGGGCTGTTCGATTGAGGACTGTTCGGTTGAGGACTGTTCGGAAGGGGAATGTTCGGTTGAGGACTGTTCGGACGGGGGCTGGTATGAGGAGGGCTCGGTTGAGGACTGTTCGGAAGGGGAATGTTCGGTTGAGGACTGTTCGGACGGGGGCTGGTATGAGGAGGGCTTGGAGTATGAAAAGGAAAGGAGTCACGAGGAGGGGTATGAGTGGAGTTACGAGGAGTGGAGTCACGAGGAGGGGTATCACGAGGAGGGTTATGAGTGGAGTTACGAGGAGTGGAGTCACGAGGAGGGGTATGAATGGAGTTACGAGGAGGGGTACGCGAAGGGGAGGCGTGCTCGTCATTTGTTGGAACCCTGAAAATTTACAACAAACGACTATCCATCTCGCCCCACATTTCCAACTGCCTCTGAAAATGCTTCCTCAAATCAACCCATTGTGAGACTGTAATGAACTTCGGCTGCAAGTAAGATAAGAATATTAGCAATAAGGTGCAAGTCAAATATAAAGAGGTTATCTAATTTGGGTATTGTATTGTACTCCTTAATTACTTATCTTAATGTTGGCATTTTATAAATTTTCACAAATTCTTTTTAGTTTCATAACAATTATCCAATATTATTTCTAAAGTGGACAGATGTGAGAATTTCTTCACCTGTACAAAAAGAAGATCAGATTCAGCACGTGCTATGTCAATGGTGGTGCCAAAATCCTCGAACTGTGCTGCCACTATATGTGGACGATGATAGTGCATGTGCTGGTAGCAAAACAAAGGTCCGACGAACGTACACAATCTAATCTGATCGTGGAGGTGGTCTAGCAACAGGTCTCGGGTGTAGGGATGCCATGTTATATCCTGTCCAATAGAAAATAAACATAATTAATCCAAATTTAAAAGATGATTAGCAATATAAATGCCTATGAATCTATGATACCAAAATTCCAAACTACTTCTATAAACATAATAATGTCAATGATAAGGTTTATGTGCCTATGAGTCTATGATATCATAATTTGCTATATCTTTAAGGGCTTGGATCATTTTCTGTGATTAAGTGTAGAATAGAAACCATATAACAGAAAGTTAATACTTAAGATAGACAGAGAGCAATAAGTAAAAATCCTAGTATGAGTTATTGACTGTGAATTAACTTATGGGAGATTAACTTTCAGTTGAGGTGGCTACAAATTTTTTTTTCCGTTCTTGAAAGAGAACCAGATTCTTGTAAATCACATTGTGTGTTTACCTGAGTTCATAACTAAATCTTTACGCATGAGTAAATTCACTCAACTCAGATGTCTCAAGTCTCAGCTAGACTGAAATATGGAATAATCACTTTTGGTTCATTTAGCCGACGCTACCAATGATACACAAGACTGATACACAAGACTTTCTACATCTGTAGTAAATTTATAACATTAATACAAGGACTGAAGCATGCCTTAAATGTACGTTAAAATATGTTTATCTTATTGTTATTATCACAGTTGAATTAGGTGCTGCACTTAGCAGAACATTTCTTCCTATCTTGGACTTGGAGTTTCAGACTTATAGTGACTCACCGCCCATCTATTCTCAAAGCCTTGTTCTTTTATCTTGACTGTGAAGTAGTTAATTTGAATAATTTAATTGAAGTAGTTCACAGTAAAGATAAAAGAACAAGGCATTGAGAATTTTATGTCTTGTTCTTTTATCTTGTTCTTTTATAATTGAAGTTCAAAAACTCCATGATCCAAACACAATTTTATGTTTATTCATGATGCATAACATGCTCATTAAAATCATTCGCCCAAAAGTCCATATTATTGGAGACCAATGGATAATTGGTAGTTTGTGCTCATTAAAATCATTCGCCAAAAAGTCCATATTATAATATACCGAAACACTGTGGTATCATTATTTGCTGGTTGGCTATGAGGAAAAAACTGAAAACCAGAGATCGGCTTCAGATTTTTCTTCCTACTGGCAATTCTGATTGTGTTTTTTGTGCTCAGGCACTCGAAACAGTTGACCATCTCTATTTTGGCTGCAGCTATAGCTTCGCTTGTTATACTAATTTCTCCAGTAGATTAAACATTCCTTGTTCTGGGCTGAGCTCTCTGGATACTGCATGGGAGATATGGGGTAATACCTTTGATGGGCAGGTTCAGCGTATTAGTGAATTTCTTTAATTTGGAAATTTTTTTGGAGTCAAAGTCACGTGGTTGGTGGCTTTCTAGCTTCTGTTAATTTTTGTTGCTCTATTTTAGTCACAAAATCAAACTGGTTGTTAGTGATTATTGAAAGGATTTCATGTTCTAGAGTGGGAATGAGAAAATTCAGAAGCTAGAGTGGGAAGAAACGAAAAAGAAGTCTGGAAAAGAAGTAATACTCTAATAAAAAGAATTCAAACTTGTTTGGAAATGAAACTTTTGAACCATCATAATAATATTACTCGTGAATCTATACATTATACTCCAACCTAGACTAATGATTCAATGAACATACATAAACTTGTATGGAAATTGAACCATCTTGAAGGTGGCGGATTTTGAGTTTCTCTTGAATTGTAAGAACATGAAATATACCTATGTATATTATGATTATTTTGAACAAGAAACTATATTATGTAAGAACAAGAAATTATAAATATACCTATGTATATTATGATTATTTTGAACAAGAAACTATATTATGTAAGAACAAGAAATTATATTATTTTGAGTTTATCATAAAAAATTATGATTTTGCAAGAACCTATGTACTAATATACCCTACAAATAACCTAAAGTTGTCACCTCATTGTTTTTGGCACAACTTTAGTAGAAAGTAAATGATATGATGCTTTAATTTAACTGGAATAACGTACTAAAATTCAAAATAACAAATTATAAACATAAAACATGACTATATATAAATGAAGCTTTAAAATGTAGTTATTTTGAAAAAAAATGTAAAGACATTCTAAACTTCGAGTTCAAACGAGCATATAAACGAGCATATAAAACCGTAAATCTGCATGGATCAACAACTATCCAAATCCTTAAAAAAAAAAACCCAGCTCACTGGCTGGGTGTGTACTTATTGTTCAACAACTATCCAAATTCTTTTAAATTTAAAAAACCCAGCTCAAACGAGCATATGAAACCGCAGATCTGCATGGATCAACAACTATCCAACTCCTTAAAAAAAAAAAACCAGCTCACTGGCTGGGTGTGTACCTGTTGTTCAACAACTATCCAAATTCTTTTTAAAAAAAAAACCGGCGCTGCTTTCAGAACTTCTTTTCCGTTTCTTCCCACTCTCCTCAGGACTTCTTTTCCGTTTCTTCCCACTCTCCTTCTTACTGCCTTTCAATGAATCACTATCTGATTTTAATGTCATGACTCAAAAAAATTGGAAAGTTTGATTGATAGATTGATAGTGTACTGTATAAACAGTTCCCACGCAAGCTAAAATGGCAGAGTGCTACGCTCGAAGCAAAAGAAGTTTGAATGAGAGAGAAGAGCCAAAGAGCTTAATAAAGTCTCAACCAAATGAAGTCTTTTCCACTCAATGCTGAAGAGATTCGGAAATGACCTGGGTTGGTGCATGCAGTTAATACAGAGGAGGGAAGTGAGAGAGAAAAGCTAAAAGAGATTGACCAAGGAAATTATATGTATGAAAAAGCAAACAACAAACCCCAAAGTTCACTCACATGTCAAAAGGACATGATCCAACGCGGCGTCCTCGATAAATATGTCCGAAACGAGTCACCCCGAGACCCCGAGATCCGAGTAATGCGGTGCCGAGGACATGACCGAAGACAACAGTGTAATCTCTATTGCTTCTTTCTCTACTCTCTTCCTCTTATTTTTAGTCACAATAAAAAAATGTGTGCTGAATCAGTATAAATATGGGAATAAAAAAGAAAGAGTCAATCAATCAATTGAAAGGATTAATATTACACTCTACAAAATTTTGCAAAAAGATTTGATGCCTGCAAAAAGAGCTACAAAAGCATCTCTAATTTAATTCAGACCATTCGCTCGAGACTTGTGCTTTTTCCCCCGCAAGTGATCATTCAACCCAATAAGGGTACTGATTAGTAGGGGTAAGTTTAGTAGGGGTTGACTGTGTTTTTTTAACTGTTAATCATGCAATTTCACCCTCATTTATGTTACAAGAAGAAAATAGAATTATAGCAGGGTAACTCACATGTGCAAGCGTTATTTCATTTCTTATTTCTTTGGCGGCATAGATTGTTATTTTCTTCAACCACACCTTTGTCCACAGAAGCAGCCATATCTGGATCCTTATTGTCCTCTCCAACAAATTTCTTTGGTGCAGGCATTTCTTTAGAGGCAGCTTCGTCAATTTTAGAGTCCAGGTTGCCTGTGTTGGCATTGCCCGTCATTGGTACTACAATGGGCTTGCCTGTGTTGGCATTGCCCGTCATTGGTAGTGGACCAGTACCAAAACCAATTCTCTGAGAATTCAGACCATTCGCTCGAGACTTGTGCTTTTTCCCCCGCAAGTGATCATTCAACGCTTGCTCGCTAGTTCAAGTGTTTAGTGAATTGGGGAAGCAGAGTGAATGAGTATACACCAAAGTTTCGAGTGTTTAGTGAATTGGGGAAGCAGAGTGAGTGAGTGAGTGGGCTTTGCACTGACTGATTTTAATACCCCTACTAATATCCTTACCCCTATTAATCTTACCCCTAATACTCTTACCCCTACTGAAACCCCTACTAATATTCTTACCCCTATTAGTCTTACCCCTATTACTTACCCCTACTGGAACCCAATAAGGGTACTCATTAGTAGGGGTAAGTTTAGTAGGGGTTGACTGTGTTTTTTTTTAGCTGTTAATCATGCAATTTCTCTCAGCTTCATCCGATCAATCTACTGCCGCCAATGATATCATTAAAAACATTAACATTAAACCCTCATTTATGTTACAAGAAGAAAATAGAATTATAGCAGGGTAACTCACATGTGCAAGCGTTATTTCATTTCTTATTTCTTTGGCGGCATAGATTAAAATGTCATCTTCTCCACACAATATGAACCAGGGCAATTTACAGCGATTATACGCAGATGATCGGGTAAGTGATGTTGTTTTTGTTGTTATTAGCAATGCAATTTTAAGATACTTTTCCAAATTTAAGTAAATGATTTTGAGTTGTTTGACTGAAATTGGCGGTGTATATCGCTCTAATTGCGTCGGAATTAGGTTCAATGCGTTGTTGTTGCCAAAATCGAAGCTGCTTGGTTGGTTTTTGAGAGAGGTGTGTAAACACTATGCAGCTAATACGTGTACGTTTAATATCAACGGGCATCTGTTAGGAATAACGTTGGAGGACGTATTATTCCTAACGAGATTGAGGATCGATGGCGATCCGCTCCTAATTGATAACTACAGTGATCTTCATTCTGCCTCAATTTTTGGAGAGGTGATCACTGAAGTTTCAAAACTGGAATTAATTGCCGTGAATAAGGCTATGGATCCCAGGCAACGAAAGGTGGCGTTGTGGATGATAATCGTAGT
>NC_079488.1:57264551-57418959 GCF_020520425.1 Spinacia oleracea
CTAGATTTGATTGAATTTTCGTGCAACAATAGTTACCATGCGAGCATTACGATGTCACATGTTGAGGCATTGTGTGGAAAAAGTGTAAAAGTCTATTTGCTAGAATGATTTTCGTGAAAATATCGTATTAGGGACATAATTCGTTGAAGGAGAAATATCCAAGTAATTCCTTAAGATGAGTTACGAGGGCGTAACTCGTTTTCTTTAAGAGGGGTAGAATGCGATAGAAATTCACGCTTTTTACCTATTTTTATGCATTTTATGCTCATTTTTAGCAAATTATACATGTGGATGCAAGTAAATAGATTCTCCGTGTAAGAAAAAGGTGTTCATGAGTAACACAAGCAACTTTAAGTTGACAAAAGAGTGCACATGAGTGGCACAAGTTCTTCTTCAGTAAGAATAAGTTTAAAACTTTTGAAAAATGGGTGAATTTCCGTGTCAAGTTTCGGGAAGAAACTTCTTTTAATAGGGGTAGATTGTAATCCCCCGTAAATTTTATACATTTTATTAATATATTTTAACGTATAGTTATTTATATTTTAATAGAATTTACGAATTTTAATAATAAATATATAATTAACGAATATTTATTTTCATACGTTTTAAATATTTCAACGGTTTATGAAATCAAAAATAATTTTAGAATTTTACGTTAAAAAGAATTCGAATTACGAAAACACGTTCAATTGAATCTGGAAAAAAAACAATCCTAGCCGTTTTGGGTTCAAACAAACTCAATCCTACTTCTAGCCCAAATTGTAAAAGCCCAAATAAATAAACCCAAAATTTCATACCCATGTTTCAATTCACGTGAAACAAACCTACTCCTCCCTTCTCCTCACTTCACGTGAAAACTAAACAAAAAAAAAACCAAAACCCTCTTTGAAGTCTTTTCACGTAGCTGCTTAATTGCTTCCCCTTGATTGCTTGTGCTGCCGCCGTCGAGCCACCACCACCGGCTGCTTCCTCCCTCGTCGTCCCTCTCCGTCGCCGCCGGTAATTCTTCCCTCCTTATTTCTCTTTAGTTTCCTTTCTTCCCTCGTCGTTTACCCCTCCTTAATGGTGCTATTGGTTTCACAGCACCACCGCTCGCACCACCTACACTTTGCGCCTAGCCGCACCGCTGAGCCACCGCCTTCGCCACCGGTATTCTTCTTCCTCCCCCTTCTCTCTTTCGTCCCTTCCCCTCTTTTGTGTCGTGCTTGCTCCCCTCACTCGGTTTTCTGTTTCGCCCAGCCTCCGCGAGTCTCCTCGCCACCCGCACAACACCACCTTCTTCAGCCCAACCGACCGTCGCTGCCGCGCCGCATGTGCTCTGCCGGCCAGCCACTCCCTTTTTGTTTTTGGCGGAGAATTCTCTTTAGGCGACTTTTGAAAGTGTTAAAGTGGCCTATTAGTTGTTTACACAAGGTACGTACATACCTGTGTGCTTGGAATGTGTGTTATCTGTTGAAACCAAGTTGAAATTTGTTGATGAACTTGATTATGTTGGAATTTCATGTTTAATATTATTGGATGGACATGTTGAACATATATATTTCGTTATGAGGATTATAACATGTTAGTAGATGATTGATGCAAACATGTTGATGGGGAACACTAGATTATTTTATATATATTGATTCAGATCGATTGATCGTTGTTCCGTTTTAGCTTTTCACTACTTTATGAGGGCCGAGGAGCTTGTTTAGTAAGTTGAAACCTTATACCCATATAGAGGGGTTGATCAGTATTAAAGGAAAGGTTGGATTTAATTGGAGTGAGTCTTGTTTGATACCTTTGTGATCACTTACTTATTTCCAAGATAAAAAACAGTTGTGAATAAATGTGGATTGTATGCCTTATGTGATTGTTGAGTCATAATAGGGTTTCAATTTGTAAATCATGTAAAGTGAAACTGAGTAGCAATAGCTTTAGACTGTGCACGTCTAAAGTGACGGACAAATAGGAGTTGGGGTTCATGGTGGTAGCCCATGGCCTTTATCTCGGACCGGATTGATCACCGTGTCCTATTTTTATTCAAACGTTCCTCGATATCGCAGGTCACTGAGGTTACGGAGTCGCGCCCGTACCTCGCCTTCCTTAGTGAAGCTTCTAGCTAGAAAACTCGGTCCATTGCCTATTTCAATTAAAATAATATTATTGTTATAAAAGTCTAGTCCAGTCTAGCCTTGTCTAGCCAAGTGTGGTCGTCAAATTATCATGTTTTGTCTGCCCTTACTTATGTTTAATAGTATCATGTTAGGATTGCTATTGTTTTAGTATGTAGTACTCAGCTTTGCTAATTACGTGCTTTATTTATGTGTGTTGATCATGGCTATGCCTTATTGATCCTGTGATGAACCATCTTTGGTGAGCAGTCTCTAAGGATCAATAAGTGTTGCCCATCTACAGGTTTGAAGATGATGCATCATTGGGATCGGGATTAGAGAGCTTGTATTTAGATTTGTTTTGCTAAGTGATTTGGTTTGTTAATTTGGACTTGAAATTTGTCGTACTATTCGTATTTCCTTATTTCCGTTAAGTGGTTTTTGGACTTAATATGTAATCGATTATTTATAAACCTAAAAGTTAGTTTTATGTTTTCCGCTCCAAAATTCTGAATAAGCCGTTACGTTTTCACATGGGCGATAATGCCTTAATAATTCTCTACGTTTTATATTAAAAGGTTATTTTAGAAAAGAGAGAATTGTCGGGGTGTTACAGTGTCCATTTCTCTTTTCTGAAAATAAACAACAAGAGTAAGAAATAGGGCCTGTATCCCTTTGATAAATGACGTTCTTGTGCCGAGGTCCCTTGAGGTTATGTATATTATTAGTGGTCGCACCCGGAGGTTGCCTACGTATCTCCATTGTCATTGCCCTTGATCTTTTGATTTTTTTTTTTTTACATATTTTTTTTGGAGAATCAGACCCAACGTAGTTCTTGTAGTTGTAAGTTTTTTTTTAATTATTTAAGCAGCTGAACTCATTCAGAGTTGCCTACGTACCCCAGTAATACAAGCGTTTACATAAGAAATCCGCAGGTGTGTGTCATAATGTGGTGTTTTTAGGGATCAAGCTGCACGTAGTTCTTTGTATCTGATGTACATATTTTATTTTCTTTGTTTTTTTTTTTTTAAAAAAAAAATTTTATATGGTACATGAAAGTTGGGCTATCCCCTTAAATGAAAGTAATGATGACGTTTTCCATTATACTGAAGTTGCATGCTGCCGACTAGTTGTTGCATTCTGAGTCAAAGATCCATTTAGCCCATGCCTTGCAGACCCGAGTGCATATCTTCTTAGTATCATTGTCCATTTGATGTGAGAAAACATGAGGTTCCATGATGGACTGAATTGATGCTACGGTGCTTGCTGGTGTTTCTTCCTCCTGGCTGGTGACAGATATATTTTTGTTATCCATCCAAGTCATAGCTTTTGGGAATTTCCATTGGTCAACTCCATTGTTTTCATCGTCCTTTGGGGATGACTTATGCGTCATCAACAAGGTAATATCCTCTTTGCTTGCCGAGATGGAAATAGAATTTATGGAAACAGACTTCTTTTGGTTGAGGCACAAATATCCTGTTATGAGTTTGATTCGCATACGAAGTGCATAACATCCATCAGTGTCATGACCATGTAGCTGATGGTAATGACAAAACCTTTGTAGATCAGGTCCTATGGGATCAGCTCTCGGTCGACGAGGGAGTTGTTTGATACGACCTTGTTCAAGCAATTGTTGGAAAATGATGGCCTGAGAGTTTTGTTGCGGAAGTGGATGAATTCTCCGTGTAAAAGGCTTGGTGTGAAAGGAATCGACGACTCCACGGTCAATAAGATCTTGAATTGCACATTTGAGATCATAACAGGAATCAGTTACATGACCATATTGATGACAGTAACTACAATATCGAGTCATGTTAGTTCCAGGTGGAGGTAGAGAGTACACGTAGCTTTTAGCTCGAAGCACTCCTTTTTTGTTTAATCGGTAGTATACCATGCTTAAAGGTTCATTCAATTGTGTGAATACCCTAGTTGTATGAGCTTGTGTGCTGATCTTGGGTCTTCTTTCTTATAATCGACTAACATCAATATCATAACCTTGTCGCTCCATGTGAGTGAGATCAATGTACTTGATGGATACCATGTTCCGGTAATAGAAAGCGTTCAATTGTTTAAGCAATATCAACATGAATTCTCTATCTGTAATGGGAGTTCGGAGTTGAGTGCGAAGATGTGAGCATCTTGATAATCATCATCACGAACTCCATCACCCATTTTGTTTATCTCATTGCTAGTCCAAGACTCGTCTCTGCTGAAGAGGTTGTTTTCCTTACTACTGTTTGAACTGCTCGATTCTCCTTCTTGTCTGGCTGTATCATCTCCTTCCTGAGAATCATTTTCAAGATTTCCTGGCTCTTCTTCCATATTTTCTGCCACATCTTCCTCAAGATCTTCTTCAGAGTCTTCTTCAGGATCTTCCAATTGGATATTATAGTTAGAAAAATCGTCTACCCGAGTATCTTCTTCTTCGTCCAAATGGAGTATTGATTTGCCGATATGAGAGATAATTGTGTCGCTTGGATCGCCTTTAATAGTTACCACGCCATGTGTAGACACCTACTTTTGTCCCCATTCCCGAAAGGGAAGGTTCGATGATGAAAACATAAATCTCCACTTGACAACGCATCTCCTATAAAATAACGAATCTCAATTCCCCTTTTCATTTCACCCGAAACCTGCTATTTATAGAAACCTGCTATTTCTGGAAACCTGCTAAAAATAGTAACTGCCGTAATGGGTAGTTGTTAAAAGTGGCAAGTCATAAAAGATAGAAACCTGCCAGAATTAGGTGTTGCACTCCAACATAAATCCTAAATGAGATAGAGATTATGAGAGAATCCTATTCCTAATATGATTCGAAAATAAGAGTCACGTATTAATTAAAATCCTAACGAGCCTAGAGTTCGTAACGGGCCCAGACGCATTCCGTCACAAGGTTAATACGCACTAAAAGACTTGATTAAGTCTCAAACACTCCGGATTCTAGGAATCAGAATCTGACTAAGAAAACAGCCCAGATCCTATTTTCAACGCCTGGCTCTGGGCGCCGAAATCTTCGGCGCCCAGGCCTGGGCGCTGAAATTACCTAGGACGTATTCTTTCCTAATTCCTCTTGGATTAGAGCTCTACAATTCTATCTTTCCACGAACTCTTTTCTATAAATATAACCCAAGTTCGACGTGAAAAAACACACAATTATTATTCTGAGTATTGACTCTAAACCCCTAAGCCTTAGCCTCACGCTGCAAAACTGATCACGCGTTCTGTCGCAATCGATCCAAAAATCGAACAGAACGTATCCTGTCCCGTAATTTGAGATTCGTTAAATAAAAGGAGAAATAGCAAAGTCAAAGTGGTTAGTTTTCTGAGAACCGTGATGCACCTCTCAAGGGTGCGTCGTAATGTGTCCCTTTTCCATGGTTTAATTGCTTTCCTCGCCCTTTTATGAACTGTTAAACTAATTAAATCGTATTGTTCTATCACGCCTAATAAAAATAATATTTTGGGAAATTGGATTATCATGCTAGGTCCCTTAATACAATCTAAATCAGATAATCGCGTTCGATCTAGTACTATATGTTGCATATTGTTAAAATCAACTCAGGTTAGTTTAATAGTTAACGCATGTCCCTTCAATTATTTATGCTGAGCTAGTAAGGATATCCTGCCTCTGGAGTTATCGAAGAGCGAGTACTCCTCTCGGTAGTTACAGTCCCCCGAACCCTCAATCTCTACCTTGCGGGTGTATGTTGAGAGATCCCCACACCAGGGATCACAAGGGAACCTACGGCCGTCGTGGTCAAACATAATTGCACTCCCTTTATGTCACGATAACCGGGTTTTGTCAGTTTTTCTCATTGTCGTTAAAAACTGAATGACGACTCCTATATTACTAGTCAATTGGGTGTAAACTCACAGGAAATCCAATTACACTTGATTTGACAAAAAGAAACGTCACACCCACGAGGGACAAGGTCACGCATTAGCCTCGTGCTTTTTCGACCCCCTCACAGTGGCGACTCCACTGGGGATAGTGAAGGAAATACTCGTGCTCGTGGGTAATCAAAATAGCCGAAGGGTGAAATGACCCTACCCCACGTTTATTTCCCCATCAAGTTGGGACGACCTGAAAATCAGCATATTAATGTGAACGGACAGAACCGCATAACGAATCTTAGCTCCCTTGGTGTTTCATCTCGGGAGTTGGGACTAAGGATACCCATCGCCAACCGGGGGGTGCATACGCTTCGAATGTTGTCCACTCGGCACTTTCGCTAGTAGTACACCCGTCCCAAACCCAATCGCTCGCCCATTAGGTCCCTCTCATTGGTGCATGCCCCCTTGGCTTACATCGTGATTGGCCTCTTGGGCGAAATTCGTCTGTTGAGAGCACTACCTCGACCGGGGCATGTGTTGGATCTGCGATAGAAGCGGTACCAAGCCAGGCGCAAAAACTACCCATAGAAGCCTATTATAAACTACATGACATATTATTATTGCTTCATGATGTAATGTTAGTAATGTGTAGCGAAATATGTGATTGTGTGACAAACAATGTTAGCAAACCAACGACCTTAAAAAGTTGCCCAAACATTCATAAACCAATTGGCCAAAGAGTTATACCATAATACGTGTTCCGCAAACCCGAACGATCGCCAATAAGCGACGCTCGGGATGGCCTGTAACGAATCCCACAAACGCTGAACAACGCGTAAAGGACGTTATAAGGCAAGCACGCAAAATTAAAGTCGCAAAAACAAAAGTAGACGAAAACGAGAACCAGCCAGGAACGCATTTTCAACGCCCCTGGCTGGGCGCCAAAATTTCTCACGCCCTACGCTGGGCGCTGAAGTTGCTGCCTGGCCTTTTGGTCAGGCACATCAGCCTCGGTGCCCACGCATGAAGAAAATACGTAGCAAAAAAAAAACCTTTCGTGAAAAAAAAATTGCTACGAGGGCGTATGAAAAAGCACTCGATTCCAAAAGCGACTTATAAAAAAAAGTATAACTCTTTGTGTCGTCGATAGGCCTCCTACGACGGCAATGTTCGGCTCCAAAACCGAGCACGCTAATTGAAATAACCTTGAATGTCACATGGGCAAAGTATTCAAAAAATAATGTTCAAATGAAGTTTTCAAGAAAAATAATGTTCGAATAAAAAAAAAATCCGAGTCTAGACTAGGCTATGCCAAAGTACAATCCAAATCCTAAGTCTTAGTTGTCTTATCCATAGAATCGGTCCTAATGCTTGGTGTCGTTCTACAAGTTAAAAGGTTAAACCGTATTGAGTCTCCCCTCCTAACATTTAAATCAATAAGCACCCATATGTAATTGTCATCCCTTGCTAAGAATCCACGGCCTCAATACTCTCTCTCACCAATAAAAAGAATATACTATGTAATTCAAGTATTTGGAAAGTGGAAACAGTCACATTCTGAAAATCGTTCCTCCATAGTCGCACAACCCCCAAAGTGAGCCTAAGATGTCAATACCATTGGCAAAAAATTAATGGCCTCAAGGCTTATGATCACATTGGGTCACGACTATCATAGTCCTCTCAAGCCACTCGCCCCTTGAAGTATTCCTAAATACGGACTAAAAGATTTTCCATGAATGCAACATGACAAACCATGAAAATACCCAAATCGGCATGCCATAAGGCTACCATTGGGGTAAAGCAATACACACTAAGAGAGAAGCCGCACTAATGATTCTAGTCTTGCAAAAATAAAAATTCGATCTCCCAAATTAACTACCTTGCCAACATTAAGCAAAATGGCGCATGACAAATAAACGCCCAAGGGTTAAAATCTAAAGTGTCAACCAACGAAAGTTATGGTCCAATTAGCCTAAGTCTGAAAGTCGCTTGGTCAAGTATTATAGGCTTACGCCACGTCATTATTTTAAGTCTAGGCCACCTCCTTGTATTCATACACGGGTCATAATCAGAAAGATTAATGAAAGTTTGAGTCTAAATCACAACTTCCAATTAAATCCCAGAAACTAGGAGTCTGAAAAGAAACAAAAATTATTTTCGATGTAATTCTTTCGTTAAATTTCAATAAAGTAAAAACAACATTTTGAATCTACGCTATTTGCACATTTTAAAAAAAACGACTAAATACGCTTGCAAAGTAAGGCAATTTAAAGGTCCACCCTAGGCCTACTAAAGCTAGAGGTCCACCCTAGGCCTACCAAAATTAAAGGTCCACTATAGGCCTACCAAACGAGGCTCACTCAGTCTCGCCTCGTGACTCAAAGACCACAACCATCTACCTTTTAGCCCAAATAAAAATTTTGAAGGATTTATGTTGGGGAGAAATCCATGCAAAAAGGAAAAAATAGAAAGAGAAAAGGGAGAGCGAAAAGAGCGAGCCATGAAATGCTTAAAAAGAGAGAGAAAAGGGAGAGCGAAAAGAGCGAGCCATGAAATACTTAGCCCGTACCTCCCAAAGTGCGAAATTTACCCAAGTAAATGAAGGAAAAGAATTGAGTCAACCAATCCAATTCATGCCACAAAAGCTACATAAAGTTCTACGATGTCTACCCTTTCCAGTCCTTATGTTCTTAGACGCCTTTGCTCTGGGGCCCCTGTTCAGCTCATTTAACCCATCCATGTTCTCATTGCCATAACCCAAGAAACCATTACCTCGACCCTTGTTCTTGAACTTGTTATCAACTTCAAACCACGTACGGCCATTGACACGTGCGTCATACCCATCATTTCCAAAGCCCAAACCTGCTCTTACACCACCATTAGCATAATGACCGTATAACTTGTTTGGATACATCCTGTTGATATACCCTTGAGCCGTCCCCATGCTATTCATTGGCCTTGGTTGATGTAATCCTCATGCTCGACTAATACCTATACAACTTATCCTATCTCATTCAACCCATCTTTCAAGCCGTCTTGAGTCACAATTAAAAAAGAGACAAATGAAGAGTACATTCTACGCTTAACGTAAAAATAAAGAAAATATGAATAATAAAAAAGAAACTTTGCAAAGTGCCTCTAAAGTTAGTCTCAAAAGAAAAAACGAGGCATTTAGCGCACCAAAAAAGATCCGCCCAGAAATCATTTTCAGCGCCCAGAGCTGGGCGCCGAAATCTTTAGCGCCCCAACCCGGGCGCTGAATCTCTCTGCTTGCTAAAATTTTGTCCAGAAGTGCTCGTCATTTTATCCGCACATGCACGGAAAAATAACGAACACTTGGAGGGGTACAACACGTATTCAGATATACTTACCAAAAAACACATGAAAAGATTTTTGTGCAAATACATGTACTTAAAAAAATAAAACAAAATTTTGGCTTACGGCATAGCGGCAGATTAAAATAATAATAAACTTCACTTATTTCACCCTATTTCAAACATTACGATTCCACTCGAACGTACTTGTTTAAAATCAGCATTCTAAGAAACCATTTTCTAGGCTAAGAACTACGCAAGACCTGATTCCAAATTAAATCTATTTAAGGCGGATACGTAGGCAATCCATGATTCGGTCCGACCAATTTGCAAAAATATTAAAGCCTATAGAAAAACAAGAATAAAAAATAGAAGTCCCTTACTGAAATTTAATTACTTGCAACCCAAGTCGAAAGAAAAAGTTAAAGTAATAATCCAAGTCATCAAGATGCCAAAATGAGCACACATCGAAAAATAATAAGGGCACGTACCCTTGCCAGAAGGAGCACTCACACTCCTAGGCACTTAGCCAAGACTCAAAAGATCGCTTTGCCTCAATCGAATGGGGGCTAGCACAAGCGTCCATGACCTCTAAAGTACTCGACTTGACCCTCCCTAAAAGCAAAATAACTCATTTAAAGACGTTCTTTCACCACTAGACACAGTCATAATCGCCAACAAGTAGTAAAGGCAGTAAGTTTGCAATAAAGAGGATTGTCCTACGGCATCGCCCCATCGTTCTTTCGAACTCAGGGAACCCGTTCATGATAAATCAAATACTTGCAAATCCCTTTTTTTGGAAAAAAAATATCAGACATTGTCAATAGGACTTGGCACTTAACCAAGGCTCACCCTACTCAGACATATGACACGGGCATCTAAAATCGAAATCTGAGAGCATCATTAATGGGAAGACATAACAGCAACTGGGGGCTAAAAATTGAAATGAAAGAGCTAGGGAAAGAACTAAGTATACCTTGACCTTTTGTGCAGACATACACCAAGTAAATCTAAGTCAATTTGAAAACGATTTATGTTCCCGCAATTCTGAAAAAGATGGCCCTAAAAGCCTAAAAGCATATGCTAATCGGGCACAAGTAATATCTTGACACCTGCACCCTGGCTTCCAGCAAATCCTTAGACAGCATTCTAAAAATCGTAACAGTATTTTGATTCACTCATGTAATCCTGTACGAACCCTTCTACAAGTCAACTTACTTAGGACACCTCGGATTGTACACAGTAGGACTCGGATTTCAAATAATTTTCAAAAACTTCTCCGAACATAATAAAGTGCCGTTGGTTTAATCTAAGTATGCGTTTATCTCGACGTTGCAAGAGTCAAAAAGATTTCTAAATATGATTATGGGTAAAGAAAGGCACCTAGCTTTTGGTCAAGGCACACTTCAACATGTGACTACCTTGACCATGGCAATGTCGCTCAATACGACATTAACAAGAGAAGTAGCAGATCACTACTCGAACGTACCTCGCACTAAACGAGTCTGGTTCAAACTATTCATGATCCATGTCACCATGAATGCATAAAAACGTATGCAAGGTATTATAGCACTAAGCCAATCCCGTACCTACAGTTGGAGGCTTGAGAAAAACACTCTAAAAATGCTTGGGAAGATGATTTTATCGCAAATTCTCGACGCTAATGCTATACACACGTCATAGAGGCACAATCCTAAGCTTTAATCATATAAAACGAACCTTAGAATGGCTACAACCCCTCCCAAATTCTAAATCACTACTTAAAATATATAAAGTCACCCCACTAACAAGGGTAACTGAAAATCGCGAGTCACCAAAACTCCGATCAAACTACTGCACCTAACGCTCGCCCTATAAGCGCCCATTACACAGTCTACGTCGTTCCAAAGAAAAAGCGAGAGAAAAAATCAAGGATAAGAACTATCAAAATATACCCAGAAATCATTTTCAACGCCCAGAGCTGGGCGCCAATATCTTTAACGCCCCAGCCTGGGCGCTGATTCTTTCTGCTAGCCAAGTTTTGCCCAGATATAAAAATAAGAAATAAACACCAATGAATCCTCGCATCGAACGAAGCAATAAGCCGTGCATACCCACGCGGAAGGTGCTACACTTGCTCGAACACCTGAACGAGGCGTGGTGAAGTACTCCAATGCAAAAAATAATGACGATATCCCAACACCTGGAGGAATGTTCTAAGACACGCCGTTAGGCCACACAAGCCTACGTCGCACCATAAGTTCAACCGGCCCACGGTACAAGTCTAAAAAAAAGAATAAGGCATATTGCGCTAATACGGGCACGACCAAGAACATATGTAAAAGAGGCAAAGATTACTTATCGCCCAAATTCAAAATGCAAGCCACACGACTTCTACATTAAGGATTGAAAATAGCAAAATATTACCTACCACGAAAGGGATAGCTCGCACCTACACAAGCGGAACCCCAGGGCATCTTTCTCGAAAGAACCTACAAAAATCGTACGCCAAAAGGAAGCATCCCAACATGCATACTTGGGGGCTCCAAGCTACGAAACGACCATAGCAAAATAAAAAATCTCGAAGCAAATGTTTGAACAATCGAAAGGGCACGATGTTTGAGCCCACTTCATGAATGGGCCTGAACCCTATCAAGCTTCTAAACAAACTATTCAAAATCAGTCATTGCTCAAAAAAAATGATTCAAGAAAACTGATTAATGGACCGCACACAACGGCCATTCTATGAACGCCCGTTCGCACATACATCGAACATTCACGAACGCGTTCAGAAGAAAAATATATACGAGCGATCAAAATATATGCCTCAAGGTATGTTCCTCGGGCCATGTAGACTCGCCCAGCTATTGCAATAACTGTACACCTTAAAGAGCGACAGTTCCTTTAAATAATCGCCCCAAAGCGACAAACACCGTAGTCCACCAATCGGCTACGGCTTTTCGGGAAATCATCACGATCACTCAACTCATTATAATCTCTAATAAAATTCTACGTTCCAAAAAATAAACAAAAAAACAAAAAAGAAGAGAATACGTAGAATTTCCAAGTGAAGAAGACGAACGAACGAACAAGAGGCCAACTGTATCATCAAGAAAACTCGCCAGAAATCATTTTCGGCGCCCAGTGCAATCTTTAACGCCCAGGCATGGGCGCCGAAAACGATCCCAGTCCCAAAAAGGCCCCTGAATTCTATAGGGCCCTGCCGTATCTGTTCGACTCGAAAATTACCGATTTCTGAAAGTCACACCTCACGACTTTGTCAAGAGTAGCACACCACTACAAAGATCGCTCGCACTTACGAGCACAATCCCAAACATGATCAAGGACATCACAAAATGCGTATCCCCAAGGAATCTCTTTGACAAGAAATGACCATCAAGCACGAATTCTTGGGGGCTCGAAAGAAAATATATACTTCAAAAGAGAGTATGCAAAGTTAAAACAATATTCCCAGACTACGCTGTACGAAGTCCCGTGTTTGGATGTCTCAAAAAATAAAACCGATTTACGACCTCAAGACAAAGGTCGCCGTTGATACTTATACATAGTCCCCTAATCAAGGACCCGAGTAGTGGCAAAATTGAGCCGTAAAAACTAGCTCAAAACCATGAAAGATGATGACCACGAGACAATGGTCCGTCTAAGCACGTTGCCCACCCACATTCAGGTTGCAACTAAATCCGAGCATCCCTCGAAAGAAAATAAATTCTTCAAAAAACAAAAACAGGCTCGCCCACCTTCAGCGGGCGGGGTCTGCGTCACTAACCGCGCAGGTCCTTAGTCGCTGCAGCAATAACTTTTTCTGATTTTCCGTTTTTTCCAAAAAAAGAACGATGTGAGTAGTTTTCCCTGTTTTCAAAAATTAAAGGATTGGTTTTCCGTTTTTTCCAAAAAAAAGCGATGTGAGTAGCTTTCCCTTTTTAATGGATTGGTTTTCCGTTTTTTCCAAAAAAGCGATGTGAGTAGCTTTCCCTTTTTTAAGGATTGGTTTTCCGTTTTTACCAAAAAAAGCGATGTGAGTAGCTTTACCTTTTTTTTAAAAGGATTGGTTTTCCGTTTTTCCAAAAAGAACGATGTTAGTAGTTTTCCTTTTTTCCAAAAAACTAAAGGATTGGTTTTCCGTTTTTCCAAAAAAGAACGATGTGAGTAGTTTTCCTTTTTTTCCAAAAATTAAAGGATTGGTTTTCCGTTTTTTCAAAAAAGAACGATGTGCTGGATTTTTCCTTCGTTTTACGTCCCATAAAAACAAGGGGGTTTTCTCGTTTAGCTAACCCTGAAAATGAGAATCTTTAAAAACAATTTTACCTCGTGATTGGGCTTGGCCAGGGCCAATTACACTTTACAGCTTTGATTTCGAAAACATCTGTAGCTACTCCCAATGACAAAGTGAGGGAGTTTCTACGCACCTTTAGATCCTTCCAATGACAAAGTGGGGAAGTTTCTATACTATCCGTTGACAAATCCCAATGACACGTGAGGGATATGTCGACACTTCAAGTGATGACCCTTAAGTCAAATGTTATCACTCGGGGGCTCGTGAGACCCTCGCCAAAACAGGTCACCATGGCTTGTGCGACGCGCTCCGTCTAATACTTTGACCATCGTCTTACTCCAAGACTCAGTCAAAGTGGGGGCTAACTGTAGACACCTACTTTTGTCCCCATTCCCGAAAGGGAAGGTTCGATGATGAAAACATAAATCTCCACTTGACAACGCATCTCCTATAAAATAACGAATCTCAATTCCCCTTTTTATTTCACCCAAAACCTGCTATTTATTGTAACCTGCTATTTATGGAAACCTGCTAAAAATAGTAAATGACGTAATGGGTAGTTGTTAAAAGTGGCAACTCATAAAAGATAGAAACTTGTCAGAATTAGGTGTTGCACTCTAACATAAACCCTAAATGAGATAGAGATTCTGAGAGAATCCTATTCCTAATATGATTCGAAAATAAGAGTCACGTATTAATTAAAATCCTAACGAGCCTAGAGTTCGTAACGGGCTCAGACGCATTCCGTCACAAGGTTAATACGCACTAAAAGACTCGATTAAGTCTCAAACACTCCGGATTCTAGGAATCCGAATCTGACTAAGAAAACAGCCCAGATCCTATTTTCAACGCCTGGCTCTGGGCGTCGAAATCTTCGGCGCCCAGGCCTGGGCGCTGAAATTACCTGGGACGTATTCTTTCCTAATTCCTCGTGGATTAGAGCTCTACAATTCTATCTTTCCACGAACTTTTTTCTATAAATATAGCCCAAGTTCGACGTGAAAAAACACACAATTATTATTCTGAGTATTGACTATAAACCCCTAAGCCTAAGCCTCACGCTGCAAAACTGATCACGCGTTCTGTCGCAATCGATCCAAAAATCGAACAGAACGTATCTTGTCCCGTAATTTGAGATTCGTTAAATAAAAGGAGAAATAGCAAAGTCAAAGTGGTTAGTTTTCTGAGAACCATGACGCACCTCTCAAGGGTGCGTCGTAATGTGTCCCTTTTCCATGGTTTAATTGCTTTCCTCGCCCTTTTATGAACTGTTAAACTAATTAAATCTGATTGTTCTATCATGCCTAATAAAGATAATATTTTGGGAAATTGGATTATCATGCTAGGTCCCTTAATACAATCTAAATCAGATAATCGCGTTCGATCTAGTACTATATGTTGCATATTGTTAAAATCAACCCAGATTAGTTTAATAGTTAACGCATGTCCCTTCAATTATTTATGCTGAGTTAGTAAGGATATCCTGCCTCTGGAGTTATCGAAGAGCGAGTACTCCTCTCGGTAGTTACAGTCCCCCGAACACTCAATCCCTACCTTGCGGGTGTATGTTGAGAGATCCCCACACCAGGGATCACAAGGGAACCTACGGTCGTCGTGGTCAAACATAATTGCACTCCCTTTATGTCACGATAACCGGGTTTTGGCAGTTTTTCTTGTTGTCGTTAAAAACTGAATGACGACTCCTATATTACTAGTCAATTGGGTGTAAACTCACAGGAAATCCAATTACACTTGATTTTACAAAAAGAAACGTCACACCCACGAGGGACAAGGTCACGCATTAGCCTCGTCCTTTTTCGACCCCTCACACCGTGATCAGTGAGAAACTTTAACTTTTGATGGAGTGTAGAAGCGATAGCATTATTTTCATGCAGCCTGCTCTTCCCAACAACATATTGAAGCACGCTTCAATGTCAATTACTACAAACTCCACGTTTCTAACAACAAAACCATATTCAAGAAGCAACTCAATCGATCCCAGTACTTTCCTCCGGGCATTATCATATGCTTTAACTACCTGGTTAGAGGGTGTCAAATCTTCTTTTTAATGGCCGAGTTTCTTCAAGAATCGATAGGGGCACACATTGATCGTCGACCCATTATCGATGAGAACCTTAGGTACAGACCATCCATTGCACTCTACCATAATATGCAAGGAATAGTTGTGGTTGGCATTTTCTGGAAGATCATCATTTGTAAACATTAAGGTACGATCTACTCCATGGATAAGACCTACTACTTGGTCGGGAGTGATAGAGGCATCGATTGATGCCTCGTGGAGATATCGGATAACCACAATTCGATGAGGTTGTGAGTGCATCAAAAGTTTCCAAATAGAAATGTTAGAATTAACCTCCTTCATGCGCTTAATGGCATCGTCTTCTTCATTGGTTTCTTCTGCCATTGGCCCTTTTCCTTTTTCTTTTCTCATCAAAGCATCTAAAGGATTATCATCTTCAAGGTATGAGGGTTTGAAGTGACGACTGGCTCTAGTTAAGTGAGCTACGCTTACCTCTTCACCATCACTAAGATCGTTGAGGCAGATTGGGCGTCGAAATTTTGTGGTGTAGTGAGGTGACCCCTAGTATTCTTTTCAACTATGGACATCACCAAAGAAGCATCTTCATCCAAATCACAATCTAGCACAAACAATGCCCCGTCATAATCCAGAGTGGCGCATATATCTGAAAATGGGTCCTTGCTTGAAACGATGTCAAGACCTTTGTAAGGCATAATTTTGACCTTCTCTTGGGTGGAGTAATCTTACACAAAACATTTGTAGTTTTCATCGAAGAACATCTCATATGCGTTAGGAGTGATTTGATCCATCAATCGTGTCGGGTCAATTTCATTATGGGAGAGGGAAATGGTGTTTACAAAAACTGGAGGTTTATGATTTGGAAGAGGGTTATTTGTGATGCTTGGTTGAGTGTCTTTGGGTTTATTGGACGAATTTCCGATGGAGAGTGTTCCAACATCTATCATATCTTGGATACGATGTTTGAAGGCAGTGCAGTTTTCAATATCATGTCCTAGACCTTGATGGAAATCACAATGTTGGTTTGGACTGTAGTTTGGGCCAGGGTTCCTTGGGGGTTGTCTTGGAATTAATGGTTGAACAAGATTGGCCTTTCTTAATTTGGAAAAGGCTTTAGTATAAGTCATGTTTAAAGGAGTAAAATTCCTTGGTTGTCTAAGTTGAAACGCGGGAGATGGGCCAAAGTTATAAGGAGTTGTACCAATATTATGAATCATGTTGGATGATTTCACAGGAACTGGATCGTTGTTGGAAAATTTTCTATTTCCACCAAACTTCGGGTTATATGAAGTACCATTGTGGCTAGATTCATCTTTTTAATATTCCCTTTCTTTATACAAGCCTCGATCAAGGACCCAGCGGAGATCAGAGCTTTGAAAGATGGAAAATACTGGTATTCCATGTGTTCATTATAGACTGGGAGAAGATTCTTAACAATCATTTGCAATTGATCTTCCTCGTTTGGCCTATTTCTCATTTTTGCAGCCTTGTTTCTCCACCTTGTGATAAAGGCTGAGAAAGTTTCCTTGGCATTTTGTGAAGTAGTTTCCAAATCTCTTCGAGTTATATCAATTCTTCATTATACATGTATTGACCGGAAAATTCTCGTACAATGTCAGACTATGAAGATTTCTTTGAATTCTCTAGATTGAGGAACCAATGGGCCGCAGCAACATCCAGATATTGCTGGAAGAATTGTGCCATTAATGCTTCATCAACACCCCAAGGGCTCATAGCTCCGGCATAAAGCTTCAGAAAGTTCGTGGGACTTCCAGTTTCATCAAACCTCGTAAGGGAAGGCATTTTAAATCCATTAGGAAGACGAGCCTCTGGAAAGAGGGTTAATCCGTGAATATCCATCCAGGGTTCAGCTTGAGTCATTCCTTTCAGAACCTCTTTTAACTTCATAATCTCTTCTTCAACCTTAGTGGGGACTTCTTTGTCATTATTCCCAAAATCCAAATGAAAAGGGGAGGCCACCTCAGATTCTGGAGCGGGTGGAGGAACTGGCGCACTTTGTCTCATCATGTTGAGTACTGTCTGTTCTATGGTGTCTTGTCGATCAAGAATGGCTTGCATCATTCCTCTTAGATCAAATGAAGAATCTGGTCGGGGGATGGAACTCAGCCTTTTCTCTTGACCAGGAGATTCAGACATGTTGCTGTCCGATGAGAATATTGCTGATGTTGAACAAGGAGAGAATGCTGCAGAGAGGGATCGTTTACTGCGAAAAGAGGTTTGCCGAACAAGTCTGGATCCTGCACGTGTCCACGTGGAGTTCCTGAAAGAATGAAATTATAAGGACATAGTCGGTTATATAAAAAAATCCCTTTTTTTTTAAATACACGAGGGTTTATTTAATAAGAGAAGTGAACACCCCTTAAATATTATATTCATTAGTGATTTCTAATGGATTAGTGTTTTGTTTTTCTTAGTTTGAATTAATATTTGTTAATTATGAAATTGATTTGTTTGTTTGTTTTTGTTTTGTTGAGCATGATGAATTCTCCTATTTTTTCACTGTTGTATATTTAAATATAGATGTAATAACAATAAAAGGAATATGTAACATAGTCCTTGATCCCATTTGATCCACCTGTTCCAAAAAGAAAAAAAAACGTTAGAGTAAGTGAACCGCACCCGTAGGCTATCTACGTATCCCCGTTAGTTAGAGATGTTTAAGTTGTATTAGATGGTTCATTATCAGGCAATCAGGTTCAACGTATTTCTTATGAGAATTATAACTTTTTTTATATTTAAATTTAAAGAAAAAAAAGACCGTACTCATTAGAGTGCCTACGTA
Source organism: Spinacia oleracea (assembly GCF_020520425.1). Lineage (NCBI taxonomy): Eukaryota > Viridiplantae > Streptophyta > Magnoliopsida > Caryophyllales > Amaranthaceae > Spinacia > Spinacia oleracea. The sequence goes on from NC_079488.1 coordinate 57,282,928, forward strand.
CCCCCGTTACATTTACTAAAGGTGAAACGACATGCAGGAAAACATAATGCAGATAATACTTTTCGGGGATCAGGTCGTACGTAGTTCTTAAAAAACAATTAACAGCTACATAATTATGATGTCTTAAGTCCCCCTCAAATCTTGCACTGCCTTCAATTTATCGGGCTATCAATGAGAAAGATCTCCGTCAATGGTGAAAACCCCCCAAGGTGTAGACATCTTGACCTTTTGATGCAGAATAGATGCAACAGCTTTGAATTGATGGAGCCAGGAACGTCCTAAAAGGAGATTGAAGGAGAGATCTTCTCTTATAATCACAAAATCTACCCTTTTTGCAACTGGTCCACAAGTTAAAATAGTACTGGTTGTCCCTATTACTAGAGAGAGTGTCCCATCAAATGCTACTATATTCCCAAAATTCGACTTGAGGTCTTTGAGTGCTATCCCTAGATAATCCAACATCTTTAAGGGCATGACATTATGTGGAGATTCAGTGTCTATTAGGACATGGGGAGTATGCCTTCCATTGCATTGGACCGTGATCACCAGAGGACTTTCAAGGTCTTTGTTTTCTGGAAGGTCGGTGTTGGTGAAGACTATAGTTCCTGGTGGGCTAACAGATGCCCCACTTGGAAGGCTTGGTTGGTCGGCTTCCCTTAAATGATGGATTGGTATTCCTAATAGTGGCGGATCCATGCTAGTCGAACATGTACCTCCGTGGTGATGCCTATCTTCCTCAGTTCTTCCCACTCGATCTATCAAGTTCATGGTAGTTCTACCATGATTGGTTTTTTCTTTCTTTATTCGTTCAATCACAAAGCATTCCTCGTTTATATCCTTGAAACGGGAACTCGCAGTTCTCAGGGTTCTTGCTCCTTTCTTTACCTTTTTACATTCTGTTTCTTGATCACATGAAGATGTATTGACTCCGTACAAATCTCCATGAATTGTCAGGACACCAAAGCAGGAGGCATATTTTACTTTTTGATGGGGCGATGAGGAAATGGCCCCTAGTCCATGCAACCATGGTCTTCCTAGAATTAAGGTAAAAGTTTCAGGGACCTCCACCACCAAGAAATTATGGGCACTGGCGAGACCATGGTGTGTGAGAAACAAATGAACAAGGCCTAAAGCTTTTCTTGGGGTGTTGTCGAAAGATGTGATGGTTTGATCAGTGGAGAGTAGTGTCTCACCCTTCATTCCCTCGTACATTTATTTTGAACAGAGGTTGAAGGCAGATCCCGTGTCGACTAAAATTCCAGGCGTAATTCGACCATTGCATTCTAATGTGATCTTCAAAGCTTTAATGGGATCAGGATTTGAGGGAAGATCTTTATCGGTGAAAGTCAAAGAGGTCGTCACCCAGGACTTGGGGGGTGGAATTTCTCCTTCATCGATTAAGTCTTGAATGGCATATCGAAGATCAATACATTCGTCCACATCGTGCCCATTGATGTGACAGAAATCGCAGTATTTTTCCATGCTTGTCCCAGGAGGAGGTAGACAATAATCAAAAGCCCGTGTGATTTCAATTGACGATAGATCGTGCCGATAGATACCTCCGGCTGTGAGCATATATTGATAGATCCATGCAATTGACGATAGGTCTTCGTTTTCTGTGATAGATCTCGAACGTCCTCTCTTTCCCTTTTCTATCTTGGGTGGGGCACTCCTACTTAAAATTCCAGCTCCGAAAATTGTCATCATTTTGACTTACCTGTTGAAGCACGATATCTTGTTAGTGAAAATAAGTAACATGGGACAGTGATTTCATAGGAGAATTCATTATTTGCTCAATTTTACGATTACTCTTTGATTCGAGATTTTTCTTGTTGGTGAGGATATTAATTTATGGTTGAATTTTGAAGCTTGCTTCGGAATTTTTACTAGTTTGCCGTTTTGAGATCTTTTGAATAGTTTAAGAAACCAATTTTGAATAGTGGTAACATGCCTTGGGTTCTGCGACACGCAATTGGTTTATATAAACGTAAAAAAATAGATGTTTTGTGCATTGTTTTTTTTTCTATTTGCAAACAAATTTCTCCACTTATCCTTGTAATGGATCTCAACTCAACTCCACCACCTTCTTCTGCACAACTTCTCTCCTCCTTAGACCAGACTCTTCCCTCAAACATTTTTTCATATCCACTGGCAAAACCAGTGTTGGTAGGGAGTTTATCAAAACTTTTTCAAATGCATGCTCCTTCAGAGTCCTTGTTTTTGTTTGTGGCGGATGTTATGGTGTCAGCCATGTCTCTTTGCCTATCTTTTCCTTGTAGTTTGTTTTATCCTATTTCAGCTGTTATAAATCCGTTCACACCTCCATTTTTTGAAGAGGTTGTAGAAAATCCTAATTCTTCTACATGTTTCCCTTTTAACCTGTTGCAGTATAACTCACTTAGGTTATTGTTTTGGGATGTTAGGGGCCAGTCTTCGAGCCAGATTATCGGTCATTTTATAACACTATTAAAATTTTACATTCCATCTTGTTTTGTGCTAGTTCTTTCTGACCCGTCAATTGGAGAGGAGGTGGCTAAAGGCTTAAGTATCAAGATGTCTTGTACTCTTCCAAAGTTAGGTTCTATCCCACCTATGCTCTTCTTATGGAGTGACAGATGCGTTTTCGCCGTATCCCAAATAGATGAAGAGTCTATTACCATATCGGCTTATAGCTCCCCACCAAGAGTAGGAATAACACCAACGAAGAAAGGGGATGGTCATTTTAATAGCTCAATAAATTGCCCCTGGTTGAGTTTAAAAGATTTTATTTCTCTCGACCAATTGACGATGGTCATGGGTGGCCCTTTGGCTTATAATTCTTCTAAGGTAATATTCCTGGAAAAAATTTCTTCCCTAAACAGAAGATTTTCTCTCGTTCAAATTCCAGAGACATTATGGACTATAGGTCAAAAAAGTCTCTTCATATTAGTAGATAGGCTTATTAATGTGTCATCAACTATGCTTTGGTTGAAATCAACACCTCACTTGCTTCCGCTTTCCGTTACTCCTGATGGCTTACATGGATATAGGGGAGGATTTGTGCTGCGCTATCCAGAGAAAACGTGGAGGGTAGGTTATGCTACAAAGGTTTCAGGGGTGTGTCCTGCCTCCTTTTACCTATCTTTATTGAAGAAGGGGATCCAAAAGGCTCGAGAACTAGAAGTGACACAATTACAGATTTTGCTAGACATCTAATGTTTTATTTCCTATATGGATGGGCTTGAGTTTTTTACAATGGAGGTGGAAAGAAACATGTGTGACATACTTCAATTGATGCATTCTCGTAAATGGGAGGTTAACATTCGCCATTTTTCGGCTGATCAACCACGAGGGATTCGGTTATTTACTGACGTTTGTGAAGGGTTCTCATGGGGACAATCTCAAGAGTTCGACACCCCTCCCATAATTATTGAATAAACTTGCTATTTTGCGCGTTTATTGTTAATTTGTATTAGTAATAAGATTTTTTTTTAGTTTATTATTAACTACCTGCCAAAGTAGTTATGAAATGAGTTTTTTATTACTTAATATCCTTTTTATTTCCTGTTTAAGATAAAAAGAACATATGTATTAAAATAAGGAGAAGAAAGAGGAGCCTGAGTCTCCATCTTTTTTAAAAAAAAATTGATGGGTTATCGCAACCATCCATTGTTATCAGTTTTTTATTCTGAAAGGATAAAAACAAACAATTAAATTCAAAGGGTCGTGCCTTGATGGCTGCCTACGTATCCCCGTGAATAAGAGTGCAAGTGTATTGTGTTTGTGTTTTAGGGAATCAGGCCCAACGTAGTTCCATCAAACACAACATTTATATACATATATTCATAAATTTTTTTGGCGACTGCACTCATTATGAGCTTCCTACGTACCCCTTTTTTAATTTAAAATTTTACACGAAACTAAAAAAAACTATACTTCTTTTTTTCTTTTTTTGTTTTTTTTAGAGGAAACTTAATAAACAACATAACATATTTTTTTAAGGGGATCAAGTCGCACGTAGCTCTTTAAACAAGTAAAAGAAAACAATTAAAATATACTACTAGTGGTGATGATGTTCCTTCGTCGGCATAACAACAACTCGTCATTTTTCAACTTGCCAGACCGTGACTTCACCGGTTAGAAGTCATTTTTCCCATGCTTATTTTCTCTTTTGCACATACAATTGATTATCTTCTTTATCCAATATCCAAGATGCCCATGCCTTGCATATCCGTGCACAAGAAGCTTCAGTTACCCAGTCAATTCTGTGAAGGAAAATATAGGGTTCCATAATCTCTTGTAAGGAAGCGACTATATTGGTCGAGGTTTCAGGCCCCTCACAAGCAACAGGCGGTATGTTATCATAAATCCAACTGAATCTCTTCCTAATGTCATCCCCCTTTTCTTTGTTTGACATCCAGTCTGGTCGGTCACGCTAGTCTTCAGGGACTGGAAAATGGATTGTCTTTTCAACAAATCTTAAACGTTGGTCTCATGATACCCTCTTCCACTGTTATGGAGTTTATCCAATGATCATTTCGAGGTGAAATGTCACCATAAACTTCTTTTTTATAATCCCCAAAATTTGTAACTATGCCCCAAGGTACCCTCAGCTTGATCTTTTGGTGCAGAGTGGATGCAACCGCTTTGTTCTCATGTAGCCACGGTCTTCCCAATATTAAGTTATGTGAGAGATGGAAATCTATTACCATGAATTCAATTTTCAATGGAACGTTCTCATGCATCAAAGGGAGTGTGATTGATCCTACGATTTTTCTCAAAGTTTGATCAAAACCCCTACAAACAATAGAGCAGTGAGACAAGTGTAGATTATTGTATCCCAATTTATACAAATATTCTTGTGAACAAAGATTGACAGTAGATCCGTTGTCCACCAGCATGCGATCAATATACTTTTTTCCATGTTTGAATGTGATGTGTGTTGTAATAATTGGGTTTTCAAGGCAAAATACTAGAATAAGAATAAGAATGTGTTTAGGAAATCGTTGCGCCGTGGTAACCAAACCACTGCCTTGAAAATGAGATTCGGTGCAACCGGGGTGCACAATTGTATTCACCGATTCGTTCCCTAAGGTTTACACAACCCTCATCACACAAAGGCACTTTCGGGTGATGAGATGGAGCCACATAAACTTATGCCCAAAAGAAGGAAATGAGAGGAGAGAAATAGATGACAAGTATGAACATTTCTTATGTTGGTTTTTCAAGAATGAAAGAACATATATATATATATATATATATATATATATATAATATTCCAATCAAGAAGAGAGGAAGCTATAAGGTTTTGGGAAAACCAACCACCAAATGAAGTCCAAAGATCTAAAGAGATCAATGACCATAAAGAATAATAAAATCACTCATAATCATGAGAGATTTAATTATCTCCATAAACATGAAGAGTAACCACAAAGAATAATTCATCAAAATCAGTAAAATGGAGGTTACATATGACTTAGTGGAGGAATCAAAACAACCCAAGGAAGCCAAAGGATTGAAAGGAATCCAATGACCATCATCAATAGACTTAAGTATGATTATGAAGAGCTTAATAACCTCCTTAATCAAGGGGATCATCAAACAACTTAACTCAACATAATTGGAACAATTAAGTCACTCAAAATATCAACAAGAAGGTTGTTTACAAAAGGAATCACGAGAAACCAAATCCAACGTCCAAAAGACGTCTTTTTGCATCCGCCCGATCGGGTGACAACCGCCAGGTCGGACGAATTACTCGCCCATTTTTTCTTTGTACGCGCGCCCGATCGGGCGCCATCCACCCGATGACCATCGGGCGGACCTCTTTTTCAAGCTTTACTTCCAACAATCCCCCACAAAAGATAGAAAAAGAAATGATGAAAAGAAGATGAATTTTTCTGGGTATAAGAGGAGCTTAATACATAACATTTGGTGTTACATAAAGTAAATTGAAACCAAATGATTAGTCAAGTGGAACTATGACTCACAAACCCAAGGGTGGATGAACCTTGAAGCCCTCGAGTTCTTGATTAAAGAGTGGACTAACCTTGAAACACTAAGATTTAAGCCACGCCCCCACGTCATACCTTACTCCAAAGATCATGTGGACTCCGCAAAGTGTACGCGTTTTAAGCCATGCGTTTACCTTAGTTCTCATGGAAGCTCTAGGAAACCGCACAAGTTTTCATAGAAGATGGCGAGTCTTCACAACCATGTAGGTGAATCTTCAAGTGCTTCTCAAAATAGCACTTAGTCAATAGGGTTAGAATATGTTCACTTTTAGTGAACCATCAAGAGCTACCTCGTAGCTATATCAACCCCCACAAGACCATAGATTCATTAAGAACATAATATAATGTTCAACCTCTCAAATAATTTTAGTTGGTGAATCCACAAGTTGAATGCGTCCATTTCAATATGTTAGATTCATTAAGAGTTTATACAACTCAACCCTCATACAAACGGTGGTTCTCTTTAAAGTGCATCTCTACTAGCACCTTACCATTAAGAGTTCAAAGACTCAACCTCATTAAAGCATTACAACACATTTCATAGGGATAAACAAGTAATGCTTGTTAATTTACTCAAATGGGCATAAAGCCTATCCCCCTCGACATTTCAATCTTCAAGGATCATCATAAGTCCCAATTAAATATTCTTACCATAGTGCGTACCTTGCATTTCAATTTCCGTTAGAAATATAACCACAAGCAAGGATAATATATGATTACTCAAAAGCACACATGGTTTAGAAATCATAAAACAATTTGTTCTTGGTTAAACAAATTAAATTTGATGGGACACTTTTGTATAACTCTCTTTTACAAAAATTAAAGTATGATCCTCAAAATCAACATAGCCTCTCTTAGTGAAAGTACTTCATCAATATCAACCTCTATAATTCGCATCGAAAATTTCAAAGTAACATACCTTGAAAACAATGCAAATGAGGACCACTATACCTTATCCATGGTACTTTGGAAAAATGAAGTAAACACACGTTCACTATAAAATTTTTGAAAATAAAACCAAGTCAATTATTTCACAGAAATTTCACAAATACTTGCTATGTCAAAATACCAACAATACATATCATTATCATAGTGGAAAACATATTAGCGTACACTACCTAAATCACGTTTTAGGTCCTTTTAAAGGTTGGTGCTAAATAGTACATTCCACACACCCACAAATGATATGATTTTATATTTCACAAAACTTCTCAAATTGTTAAGAAAATGGCTTACTATGAAAACCAAACATTTGTTTTCATATATTACTCAAAACCATTTAATTAAATAACACTTTCAACTTTCAAGGGAGAAAACTTGGAATTCAATGAAGGTTTGAAACTCAATATTCAACATGTGATGTAAAACTAATTTGAGCACATCACCAACATATAGAGTAAAACAACCAAACATATTATCACCTTGGAAAACTAAGAATTGAAATTCTCCACACAAGTCATTACTCTAAAAACTATGAGAATTAAAATTCTACACAATCAATATGCATCAAGATATTGATAAGGTGCATATACCAATGACAAAGGTGATGACCTCAATACAAATAATGAATTCCATAAACACATAATTCTTATCCTCAAACATGGGAACTCACAACTCATGGTTTTACCACTTAGAACAATCACTTTACATACCTTTGGTAAAAAGAGCATGCAATATAGAAATGAAAGCTAAATCGCCAAAAATCTAAGTGACATAAAACTTGTTTCCAAAATAATAAGAATCACAAAACCTTAATCCCTTAATTTGATAAGGTTCTCCCAAAAACCAAGTATGGCCTTGAAACTCCTAATAACCATCCGGTGAATAGTCAACAAAACCTTTCAAGAAAACATCTAGATATCCACATTCCTTAGGTAGGTTGCGAAACTCTTAAGTAAGCTTAACTTACTCCTAATAGTTCCCTCTCAAAGGTTAACGACAAAAAGTCTCCATTGACGAATTAAGGTCTTACTCATAGGAATGGAAAACACAACACAAATTCAAGGCATACATAAAAACGTCTTTTAGCATAACGGGCAATGCTCATGCTTTGAAAACTCTAACTTCAAATCTCTTCTAAATTCAACTTGTTCACTACTAACAAAAGAATTAGAAGAAAATAGAACAATCAAGCAAGAGACACTTTAATCCCAACGTGCATAGTCAAACAATTAAATTCATCATGCACAAACATGCTAAAAGAAAATTACCATTAAAATGAGACTACTAAAATACATATCAAGACTCATCAATAAGAGGACACCCAAAAAGTCATGGATTTAAACGTAAAATAAAATGAGTACCCTCAAAAAATTCAAGGACCGAGAAAACTAGTCCAACATTGAAATATTAGTCACTTCCCACATAACGGACTTAAAGTTTCAATTGCATTACGCCTAAATTTTAAAACTTCGGAAACGAGGACTTGGACTTACAATCACTTTCCAAAAATCACCGGGGTATAAAGGTTTCCCAAGAGAAACCATCAAGATACATGAGCATACAAAATACAACCCCCACATGGAAATAATAAGCCCAAAAGTTAAGATCATAAAATGATCACTCAACAAGGTTAAACTATGAGAAATACCATAATAAAATTATGTACTCAACAGTTCCCATAAAACCATTTAAAGATCGATCAATAAACCCTTAAAACTCAAGTCTCAAAACTTTTGTCCAACTTTAATGAAATTCCAACACCAACACAAAGTGAGAATAAAAAGTCTATTTAATCTCAACCATAGAAAATTCATTAAACAACACCATACCAATCATGACAAGAATAATGGTCCAATTCCCAAAAGTGTAGTGACTCGAATAATCAGGTATACATCCAAGGAAAATATTATACGTAAAAATTCACTAAACATATTCCAAGGAAAAGGGTTCAACATAGTTTGCTTCCACAAACTCAAACACTTATGTTCTAGGGGTCATCACAAGCTTATGATAATGGGTACACAAAAAACTCCAAGGAATTAATTATGCATATTTCCAACAATGCATAAGAAACCATTAACTATGAAGTTACATACCCAATATTCATGGTAATAAACAAGAATTTGGAATCATACATATACACCAACATTACTATGACAAGTTAGAGCTTGAAATGACAACGTACAAGGCTAATAATCTAATCACCACTAGAATAAAATTACTTACTAAATACCCTTAGTAAAGCAAATACACAAAGTCACAAGCCCAAAATTCCTCTACTAAGGAAAATATGACAATGCACAAATAATTCACATTAGTCTTTAAAAGACTAAAAACATAACTATAATAAAACTAAGGTCTTCTCATGAAATTAAACATGCATGAAACCAAAGTAAACTATAGAGAGCAATAACATGTTCATACATCATAAATAATTCAAATACTCTACTTTCTAGTAATCATTCCAACAAATATCATTTGACAATATAAAAATCAATTTTAATATTGTCATCTTCACAAAATATAATTTGTTGAAATGGCTATTAGAAATGAACATGTTAGAATAATATCTTATTAAACGAAGTAGTTTAGAATGAACCTCCCTTGATATTAATCAAGTATGTGTATTGTAAGACATTCCAAAATCTTCAATCAACCCTCCATCACGATATCATGACCACCATTCATCAATCATCTTCTCCAAGACATTACTTTTGACTTTTCTTATCCAGAAAAATCAGGTTCGTTGTGGTAGTTGTAACTAGAGATCAAGATCATAAATTGACAATCCGACCGTTGGAAATAAATCCTACTATGTCCCGGATATTGTGTCAAAATATCAGGGAAATCAGACCAAGGATGACCCACGATCAGGGTCAATCTTTAAGACTGCTCCCAGAAAAACTTGAATGAAAAACATCTTTGGAAACCCTCTAAATTCCCTTTTATCTTTAACTCAAACTCACTAATATAAATTTTCTCACAAATCATAGGAAGTATTTTTCCATTGAAATATATCTCGTTTTCAAATTGTTGCAATAATTGGGTTTTCAAGGCAAAATACTAGAATAAGAATAAGAATGTGTTTAGGAAATCGTTGCGCCGTGATAACCAAACCACTGCCTTGAAAACGAGATTCGGTGCAACCGGGGTGCACAATTGCATTCACCGATTCGTTCCCTAAGGTTTACACAACCCTCATCACACAAAGGCACTCTTGGGTGATGAGATGGAGCCACATAAACTTATGCCCAAAAGAAGAAAAGGAGAGGAGAGGAGAGAAATAGATGACAAGTATGAACATTTCTTATGTTGGTTTTTCAAGAATGAAAGAACATATATATATATCATATAATATTCCAATCAAGAAGAGAAGGAAGCTATAAGGTTTTGGGAAATCCAACTACCAAATGAAGTCCAAAGATCTAAAGAGATCAATGACCATAAAGAATAATAAAATCACTCATAATCATGAGAGATTTAATTATCTCCATAAACATGGAGAATAACCACAAAGAATAATTCATCAAAATCAGTAAAAGGGAGGTTACATATGACTTAGTGGAGGAATCAAAACAACCCAAGGAAGCCAAAGGATTCAAAGGAATCCAATGACCATCATCAATAGACTTAAGTATGATTATGAAGAGTTTTAATAACCTCCTTAATCAAGGGGATCATCAAACAACTTGACTCAACATAATTGGAAAAATTAAGTCACTCAAAATATCAACAAGAAGGTTGTTTACAAAAGGAATCACGAGGAACCAAATCCAATGTCCAAAAGACGTCTTTTTGCATCCGCCCGATCCACCGCCCGATCGGGCGCCCACCGCCCGATCGGGCGAATTACTCACCCATTTTTTATTTGTACGCACGACTGATCGGGCGCCATCCGCCTGATGACCATCGGGCGGACCTCTTTTTCAAGCTTTACTTCCAAAAATGTGCAATTCTTCATTATGGTAAGGATTTGGAGGTAAATCGATATTTGAAAATGTAAGGCTTGATATATCGTCAAATGGCTTAACATGTCTATGTGTTCGAGTTCTGAGATCAAATGGTATCAGATTGGGGTATAATATGTCAGCAATGTGCATCGACTGGTCATGATCCACTTACATATTACATAATTTTCTCGGCTGATTGTGTGATGGAAAAGGTTGAAAATTCATGCGGTAGAGAGTTCTACGCCGTTCAATAGTTGATACATCGGGATATATTTCGGTATTTTCAGGTGCTTTGGATCTTGAGGTTGATTCTTTTGGTTCAACAGGTTTTTGAGAGGTTTAGGTTTCTTTTGGTGGTTGTGCCCTTAAGATAGCATGAAAAATACAAATCCATGGTTGCCCCAAGATAATATCATAATACTGAACAGGTGTATATTGCCACTATGAAATCCATGGGTACATACATTCCTTCATAACTGAAAGAAATACATATTAATCCCAAAGGACGATACTTGGGCATATCATATCCTTTAAGATCATCAGGTGTGAGACGTTCCCAATCTCTGTCGAAATACCCAAGTTTAATGAAGGCTTGATATGGACAGATGTTAACCTTGGTGTCTTCATCAATCAAAACATTATTCATCTTCTTGTTGTTGCAGATCATAGTGTGAAACATTGTGTCTTTTATGAAGCCCTCTTCAATGAGTTCCCTCTTCATTATCTTGGTGTCAATCTTAAATAAGGTTGTTAATTCTTTCAGGGAAATATAAGGGTCAACAATTGTTCGGCTTAGGTATGAAGCGAGAGCCTGTCGATAAGTCTGTGAATTCATAACTAGTTCCCACAATGAAACTTCAACGTGCTTCCCCTTGGGGCTTGGTAGGTTACCAACACATGATAGAAATCCGCTCATGTTGCAGTACCTTATGAAAAGAAAGAAAATGAGATAATTAAATGAGATACCAATTAAAAAGAAGGACGTAAGAAGGCAAAGAATACTAATCCATTTTTTTTAAAAAGACTCGTGTCATTTTGGCAGGTAGTTAATGGACTTCCCTAAGAAGAGTTAAGTATAAAATTTTATACACTTTCGGGTTAGCGTTAATTTATTGGTAATTCGTTCTTCTATTGGGAATTTGGATTGGTTGAAAATTCGGTTTTGTAGAATTTTGATCTTATTAAAACATCAATTTGTCATTTGTTATTGGATTTGTGGAATTTATCGAATTATTTATTTTATATGTGTAGAATCTTGGATTTTTTAAGTATTTTGTAGGATTTTTTTTTATGTTAAAAAAAATATATTTAAATTTTGTTAAATCGAAGAGAAATTATTTTATTGTAACAATTCCTTGGTAAAACAATTGGAAAGGGTAATATTTGAGATAAAAATTTTGAAATTGTTTTTTTTTTTTTTTTAAAACAAAAATATGCAAGAGTTTTACTAATCATGAATGAAGAGTATGAAACATTGTTAGGATCAAGCATGCGTTCGGTCCATGTGTCCTAGACGATAATGATGGTGTAATTTCAATTTAAGGGAAATATTAGTCAAGTGGCCCCGTATCACTTCCATTGTGAACACCGGGGGTAGACGCTCCTACTCAACCGTTTACAGTAGCGCACGGAGGCAGGTTTACGTCCTTAATTCATTAATTTGTTATCTAAATCCGACCATGCCAGTAAGCAGAGGTATCGGCCTAATATAGAAAATGGATAATAAAAAATGTGCGTGTGTGCGGACCATTTTCACATAAGCATTCCCATACACACATAAATTCACATAAACATGCTATATAGAAAAATAAATAACAGGGGTAGCCATAATGATTTCTAGATATAAGTCATTTTAGGTGTAGACCACTCATAATTAAAAAAATCTCCCTAGTGGAGTCGCCAGACTGTAGGACCTGATTCTCGACCGACGGTAATGTACCTCGAGAATCCTACATGAGAGTCAGTTCAGACTATTTATAAAAGGTTTAGAGTCGCCAACCTATTTTTATCCGAACAGGGAACTGATTTTGTAAAACCATTTAGGAAAAAGCTTAAAGAAAACAATTTCGAAAATGATTAATAACTCCATAAAATAAAGGCATTTTCCTCTTTGAAAAACTGGTCTTTTGAAATCCAAAAATTCGGGTTCGGGATCTAGGTTAAGAGAATCGAACGTCTGGAACTCGGCTTCTCTTCTATTCTAAAGAATAGGCTCTTACTCTGACTTGATATCTAGTTGATTTGATATATGGCTATTTGGGAATTTAGATAAAAAAAAACACATAGGTTTCACATTGTCATACACATGCAAGCATACTAAAAAAAGGTTTCATTAAGCCAAGACACGATTATTAACGCATGATAGGTTTGAGCATTGAAGTTGCACTACGTACCGATCATCATGGGATTTGAATCCACTCTCGGATCAAAACCATCGTAGTTCGGAAGAATGTCTCACTTTTAATGGCCAATTCCACTTGGACTCGAGGGGTAGTGATATTGGGTTTTATTTTGCTTGGGATAAGATTTTTGTGACCCCTAAGCAATTCACTTTAAGAATCAAAATGATCCACTTAGGGTTGAGGAAATCACACTGATTAGTGATTACCATAAAGGTCTTCTGAATAAGACGGTTTCAACGAGAATGTGCGCCATGATTGGCGGCTTGAATGGATCAACATGGTTTTTTGTAGTAAATGGTTATGGATTCTCTTTGATAATTGTATTTTGAGCAAATTCCAATCATGAGGGTAATTGAGGCATTCTTTTTGGTTTTGTGTTTGAGCTAATGGAATTGACCAAACAAAGTAAGACATCCGTCTGAACCTCATCGCCAAATAAAAGGGACAATTGACTATTCAATCATATATGATTATGATTTAATCCACCGGAATTTTATAGTGAATAAGGATTTTTGATGGAGATGGATTATCTCAATACCTTATATGATTGATAAGTCAACCTAACACCTCAAATTTGAAATAAGGCCATTATCATGCGTTAAAATGCATTATGACTTAATTGATCAAGCAAGCAAGATGTTTCAAACTCCATATATTGACAAGATTAAATTCGGCAAAAATAAACTTGATGTTGTGCACAGAACTGATTAAATTGCATATTTATTATTATGGGATTGAGTAAAGTGGTTTTATAACATTTTTTGCTAATTGTTACAAAATTTAAAGATTTTAAAAAAAAAATCTTTCTGAAGTCATCTCTGTTATTTATGAACTTTTACAAGATTTGAAAGTTTTAACATTTCTTGACTCGTTTCCGAAGTCATCTCTGTTATTTATTATTATTAGGAAATGTCTATTAAAAGGTTCATTAGTTTAAAGTTCAATAAGATATTAAGAGTGAAAACTCAATTTAAGGAAAATTTACCATTTCACCTAAACTTTTCATTAATTAATTTTAGGGAAGTAACATTGGGTGGGAATGGCCCTTGCTTATTAAAAGAAAATTGGTAGCTATTTATTAGTGGGATAACGATGATTATATTTATTCTCAAGAGGATTTTAAAGGCTTCGAGCTAATTTCTTGATTTACTTAGATTATTTGGATTAAATTATAAATACTGATATTAAAACACTTTTATTGACTTGAAATTTAATCGGTTCCTGGAGATTTTGGTGATTTTTAGAATTATGAAAGTTGATTATGACACCATTGGAAATTTTATGTTTGTTTTGACATTATTGAAAAATATTGATTGTTATTATATGCGTTATTTTTTATTAACTTAAAGTTTTATAGAAAACATTTATAAGGGTGCAATAGACTTCTATAAGACATTATATCCTCTGTTTTATTTTAATATTTTATAATTTTCGGATTTAAAATAAGGAATATTTAGATTTTTCTTAATTAGTAATAATTAACTTTTAGTTATGAAAATTTTACATAAAAAAAAAGTTTAACTAAGGTAAATTTTATACCATTAGGAAGACAAAACTATTTATTTTCAGTAGTGTTTCAACAATTTTTTTATAAATCTCAGCTTAAGTTAATTTATTTTAGTGATTTAAGTAATTAATCTTATTTAGATAGTTAACACGAAAATATTCGTCGTTAATTCTAGAAGTCTCCAAAAATTACAAGTCATATATGGTTGGAAAGATCTTCTTATGTACTTTATTTCATATTTAGGAGTATTTGAATGAAAATGAACCAAGAAGGCATGAAAATGACGTTTTCTGAAATCGTGCATATCGTTTTTTGTCTTTTAATTGTTTTTTAGCTAAAAAGTGCATAACTTTTGATAGGGAAATGATTTCGACTTGATTCTTTTTGCAAACTTCGACTTAAATTATTGTCTTTGTGATGTTATATAAAGTGTGTTTAAAAAAAGAAAATTATTGGGACGAAATTATTATTGTCATTATCTTATTAATCAATTTTATGCACAATATCATTCATATTTTTTGATAATTTGAACTAAAATTTAATCATCCAAACAATATAAGTGCAGATAATATTAAACACATAACTCTCAAATCTCACCGGCCCTAAAAATGTAACACCCCGACAATTCTCTCTTTTCTAAAATAACCTTTTAATATAAAACGTAGAGCATTATCAAGGCATTATCGCCCGTGTGAAAACGTAACGGCTTATTCAGAATTTTGCAGCGGAAAACATAAAACTAACTTTAGGTTTATAAATAATCCATTACAGGTTTAATCCCAAAAACCAACCAACGAAAATAAGGAAATATAAATAGTACGACAAGTTTAAAATCCAAATTAACAAACCAAGTCACTTAGAAAAACAAAACTAAATACAAGCTCTCTAATCCCGATCCCAATGATGCATCATCTTCAAACCTGTAGATGGCAACGCTTATTGATCCTTCGAGACTGTTCACCAAAGATGGGTCATCACAGGATCAATAAGGCATAGCCATGATCAATACACACACAAACAAAGCACGTAATCAGCAAAGCTGGGTACTACATACTGAAACAATAATAATCCTAGCATGATACTATTGAACGAACAACCCTAACATGATACTAATAAAACACGAGTAAGGGCAGACAAAACATGTTAATTTGACGACCACACTTGACTAGACTAAGCTAGACTGGACTAGACTTTTATAACAATAACATTATTTTAATTGAGATAGTCAATAGACCGAGTTTTCCAGCCAGAAACTTCTTCACTAAGGAAGACGAGGTACGGGCGCGACTCCGTAAACCCCAATGACCTGCGATATCGAGGGACTTTTGAATAAAAATAGAACACGGTGATCAATCCGGTCCCAGAAAAGGTCGTGGGTTACCACCATGAACCCCAACTCCCGTTTGTCCGTCACTTCAGACGTGCACAGTCTAAAGCTATTGCTATTCAGTTTCACTTTACATGATTTACGTATTAAAATTCTGTTATGACACAACAATCACATAAGTCATACAATCAACAATTGTTCACAATTATTTTTATCTAGGAATTAAGTAAAGTGATCACAAAGGTATCAATCAAGACTAATTCCAATTAAATTCAACCTTTCCTTTAATACTGATCAACCCCTCTATATGGGTATAAGGTTTCAACTTACTAAACAAGGTCCTCGGCCCTCATAAAGTAGTGAAAAGGTAAAAGGGAACAACGATCAATCGATCTAAACCAATATGTATAAATAATCTAGTGTTCCCAACCAACATGCTTGCATCAATCATCCATACTAACATGTTATAATTCTCATAACGAAATATATGTTCAACATGTTCATCCAACAACATTAAACATGTAAATTCCAACATAACCAAGTTCATCGACAAATTCAACATGGTTTCAATAATAACACACATCACCAAGCACACAGGTATGTACGTACCTTGGGTAAACAAACTGATACGTCACTTTAACACTTTCAAAAGTCGCCTAAAGAGAATTCTCCGCCTAAAACAACCAACAAATAATTCCCAATCAATTTCTAATCGTTCGCAACCATGATAAAGTATTCTAAATACATCCTAACATATTTAGAACATTCCCCAATATGAATACTTGAGTATTTGATTTCCTAGCATCATAATTATTAAATTAATTATTGAAAATTGTTGAAAACTCTTCAAAGCATCATACTATAAATTTCCAGCAATATAACTAATTTCAAACTACTCCAAAACATAATTAACGTGTTTGAAATCATAAAAACAATAACTTTAATAACTTATAATCATCCTACCATAGTTTCAAAACTATAAAAACCTTAAAAATCAATGCTTTAATAATTAAAACCCCTATTTTAATCAAAATATATAATCTAAAAATTAGAAATTTCGTTATGCAAAGCATATAATTTGGTTTCTATATTTACACAATTAAAACCATAATTTAAAGCATGAAAACCTTAATTAAATTTCATAAACAAAAAATAAAATGTTAATTAGTTTTAGGGTTAAAGAAATTAACCAAAAAGAGAGAATAAAGGAAGTGCTGGCCGGCGGTAAGGTGGCGCGGCAGCAGGTTGGCGGTGGCTGGCGGCGTCGCACGGCTGGCTGTGCGCGCTGGTGGTGGTGGTGCGTCTGCAGCGACGTGAGAAAGGGGCAAATCACGAAGGAAACGAAAGAAGGAGCAAGAACAATGCTGGCAGCGGAGGCAGCAACGATGGTTGGGGCGCGGCGCAGAATGGTGGCGCAAGTGGTGGTGGCACTCGGTCGTTGTGCGGTGGCAGCACGGTGGCTGCGAGCAAAGGAGAAAACGAAACAGAACCATGGCTAAAGAAATCAAAACGAAAGAGATAAGGAAAGTATAAGAGAAGGGGGGGAAGAGAGAAGGAGTACCGGAACGACGGAGGAGGGAGGAACGCCGGCGGTGGTGGCTCGACGGCGGCGGCAACAGCGTGAGGGAGCAGGGGGATAATTTAGTTTTTACGTGAAAGTGAAAGGAGGGTTGAGGGTTCGCATATTCACGTGAAGTTCAATGAGTTGTTTCACGTGAAAATTGAAATTAGGATGGGGGGTTATTTGTTTTGGGCTTTATCAAATTGGGCTAGGATTAGAATTGAACTTTTACGTTTGAATCCAAAATCGATTAGGCTTATTTTCCAAATTTCAATGTATTTTGGTAATTCAAATTCTTTTCAACATAAAATTCTAAAATTATTTTTACTTTCATAAATCGTTAAAATATTTTAAATGTAATTAACTAAAATAAATATGCGTTAATTATATATTTATTATTAAAACTCGTAAATTCTATTAAATATAAATAACTATACGTTAAAATATATTAATAAAATTATAAATTTACGGGGGATTACAAAAAACTTCACCAATAGGATCAGTTGCTAATAAAAGATTATCATAGATTTAGGGAAATTGGCACCTAATATCTTGATAAATCCTTTTCGTAATTGCACATGGAAACAAATATGTTAGTCCAAAATAATAATCAAAATAAATTAGATTAAGGATTGAGAAAATGTACCTTGATCCGGAAGTAGCTATTTTAACCTTTGATGAAATGATTAATATAACCCTTTTTTTTATACTTTAATTAACAATACTGATCTTTTTTGTAAGATAAATATTTCTTAATTACTTTTTTTTTGTGTTTTTTTGGTGAAAGGAAAATTCTCACAAATTACATAAAATACTTAAGACAATTAAGCTATATATATTTTTATAAGAACCTTTTTTTTTTATGAAAACTCTAGTTACTTTTTTTTTAAAAACTCTTTTAGAAAGGATTTTCAGAAATTTTCTTGTTTTTTTGAAAATGTTGTGTCTTGAAGTTAAACTTTTGTTGCTATTTATAGAAAAAAAATATAATTTTATAATAATTTTTGAAAATAAAATTAATTATAAAAGATTTTGAAATAAATATAAATATTTTGTAATCATGACATAAATTTAATACAAGATTTCAAAAAAGATTATGTTACTATTTATTTTACTATTTTCGTTTTATTTGTTTGTTTTGATAAATTATACCGAATTAGAGTTAAACTGATGAAATAAAATTTCCGACATAAATATTTATCAATGTTTCTAAAAGAGTAAAACTTAATGAAAAGACCCTAATGAAACCGTTAATTTATTTATAATGAAAATGATATTTTTTTTGTTAAAAAACGATATTATTAGTAACATAAAAAAAAAATTTAGCGTTGCGTAATGTCGCATACAACAATAGATTTTGGAACTTTTCCTTTGATTATTTGCGTTTGTACTTATATGTACAAGTACGGGTTAGTACTTTCCTAAATCTTATATAAATTTAAATAATTAATTATGCGGTACTCATTTACATGTGCGAATTTTATAATCACGTAGTCACATGAGCCTTAAAGACGGGTTATTACATCTACTACTCCGCATTGAGTCTTGTCGTGTGTTAGTTTGTTGGGACATAACCTTACGTCCTTATTCATACAGTGGGGCTACGAAAATAAGTGGTGTTTTCTAGTGAGACCTTTTTTGTTTTTCATATAGCCGATGACCCACTCACTAATATAACGTATATATCTCATTGCTCTTATGAGATAATTTTTCACATATTTATGAGCCCGGTCTATGGATCACTTTTTATGTGGGATAGCTTATTACTTTAAGTACTTTAGTGGTAGCCTACTTGAAAGTTTTGGGACTTATTCTTGAAAATATAAGAATACTTATTTTTTCGTAAGGAGTACTACCTATTTTGGCCTCGGTGCGTAAAAAAATATTAGATGTTGACATTTTAGTTACCTCCTAGGGAAATTATAACCCGTTACCCAACGTTAGGCATGACCACCTTTCATCTTGTTACATACTTCGTATATCTTAGACTTGTACAATCTAATTTCAAATTTATACAGTCTACGTTATTGATTGTACAGATAACTGATTAGGTATAAGCCAAAGTGATCTTTACTTGGCATTATTTTACCAACCTTTTTTTTCTCCCATGTGTAGATATTACAGGGGTAACATAATTTAGTTAGTAAAAGGGAAGAAAAGAGTAAGGATACACTTGTTCTCCATTTCCATTTTTTGAGGGGCAGTCCCACGAAACACCTCCGATCAAGGGTCAAACGTGGTTCGTTTTTGCTAAAATTTGGTCATCCTGTTCGGGACATAGAATTCTTCATTTTCACCAAAAAATCTTGTCTTGTCGTGCCGCGAAACAAGAAATATGACAGCCAAATTAAACTCTATTTTATGGTCAATATCGTGTCATTCTCTCAACTTACTTTCTCTTATTATAACTTCTATCATTTTCTCATGTTATCGGACTACTTATTATCCTTGTCCGATAAATTTTTATTTTTAATCATACCCGTAAAATAATGTAAAGGTGGTGATTCGTTTATATTTCGGAAAGAAAAGGCAATAGTGAGATGATAAAAAAAAGAAAAGAAAAGACGAGTAAATTGTACAGTTTAAAGGGTGGCAATACATACGAATTTATCGTCACAGCTTTTACGCTGCGATGTTTGTGGCATAATTTGTCATGATTCAATTTTTCATATGTAAGAAAACAAAAGGTGTGGATGAGATCATCCCCTTGTATTCAACACAACTCTTATCAACATTCAACCAACAATAATAGCTCCACTATCGTCCCATATATCATCATCATCCCAAATAGCCATAAAAATAATGTCAGCTGTTAGGGGGGAAAATACCCTCTTGGTAACATGGGCATACGTGGCAAGCATTGCATGCGTGGATGCCAACAAGGCGCAAGGTGGCATTATTCGAACGGTATTCCCAACTGCTGGGCTCAAAACGAACGTTACAAACCCTTGATGAAGCCGGCCTTCATTACGCATTTATTATCTAATTATGGGCAATTATTCCATAAACGTTACACTCTTGTTGTAAATGCCTATAAAATGGCTTAGTCTTGTCTATTTTATATACATGATTTCCAAGTAATAGACCTACGATTATCTTATGCTATTACGACTTGCTCTCACCATTCTCAATTATCTAGCTCGATCGATTGTTAGCACCTTCATCAAGGCAAGTTCGTCTCTAAGTCGAAGTTTCCCAAAACAATTTGGCGCCCACCGTGGGGCTGACAATCAAAAGCAGCTCGATAATACCATTCCAATCACCATGGCTGGAAATGCTAGCTCGTCCGATGATATCACTCGTCGCTTCGAAGCCATGGAGCAGCGCATCAACATCCTCCAAAAAGAAAACGAAGCGTTGCACTCTCAAGTCAGGTCCACCGCCTCCATCGCCACCGGATCCAGGTTCCAGTACCGGCGAGACACCTCCGGGTTAAACCGCCGCTTGGATCTTGACGCCGCTGCAGATCACCCCCTCCATGTACCCTTTGGCGAACCTGGGGGTCCTGTTCTCCAGCAGATCCGCGAATTCGATCCATTACCGAATCAACCCCGCTCTAACCCGAGTTGGCTTCCCCCACCTCCAACTCAACCATCTTCTGCAGGTACATCGGCAACAGTTGTCACCACGACGGCTGCCCGGGTAACCCCACCTCAGGTCGGCATGACGACATCCACCATGGTGACGGCTCCCGCCTCCGTTCCGGTGTCTCGTCTGTTGCCTCCCCCAATGGTGACCATGTCAATGCCTCTGCCTGTTACGCTTCCGGCACAAGGATCAACGCCAGCGATTCAAATGCCATGGGATCAACTCTTCTCTCAGCAAGTCGTCCAACCTGTTGTCAACCTGGTCACTTCGGCGCCAGGAGCACCTCCCCAGTTGATGACGGTTCCTTTAGCTAGCCAGGCGGCGCAAGCAGCGTTTCCCAATGCCCAAATGCGCCCCGACTCTTCTCGAAACTACTCTCCATATACTCCTCTTAACAGGTCAGTCGCTCCGGTTAGTCACGGTTTCGTAACTCCTTTTCCTTATGTTGCAGGTACCCACGCTACTCAAGAAACGCCCCCTTACATGCAACAAGTGGTGCCGCAGTTCACTCCTCACCAACCTCATGGCGTATACCCGCAGAGTACCTATTATCAACATCTCCAAGCCAGCCTTCCCGAAACATTTAGCCCCCTCGTCCCGGTGCTCAACAGCATCTGTGAGAACACCAATCACCAACTCCAACAAATCATGACTATGATAAATAAAATCCCTGGTGTACCAACACCAATCAAAGAAGCTAGCCTGGACAGTTATGCCGACTCCCCATATTCTGATCCCATTGATGCAATAGACATCCCAAAACGATTCAGCCCACCCAACATGCCCATGTACGACGGGACGACCGACCCAAGAGAACATATCTTGACCTACAAACAACGAATGATGACCATTCCAGTTCCCAAACACATGAGAGAAGCCATCCTTTTCAAGGGGTTCGGTTCGACATTGGTTGGGCCCGCCTTGAAGTAGTTGACTAGCCTGCCAAATGGGTGCATTACCTCTTTTGCTCACCTCGACAACATGTTCAACCAACAGTTTGCTAGCAGCAGGTGTTTAGAGAAGAAGACAAGCGACTTATACCGAGTAATCCAACGTCCTAACGAACCCTTGAAGGATTATATAGCCCGGTTCATCAGGGAGAAGGTGACTGTTCCTGAATATGATGTCCTGACAGCCATCGAAGCGTTCAGGCAGGGATTGTATGGTGAAACCGACCTCTGGAGGGATTTAATCAAATACCCCTGCAAGACGTTTGAAGATGCTCAAGCCAAAGCAATGGCCCAAGTTAGGTTGGAAGAAACTCTCCATTCTCGGAAAGGGGGTAACGACTACTCAAAGACGGAAAGACGGTTTCCCTATCCCAAGAGGAGCAACGACCGCCCTGCTCCTTATTCCCGACCTCAACATGTAGCAGTGGTGGAGGAAGACGACGACTCTGACTGGAAGAACAGCCCGGATCTGCCTCCAAAAATTAACGAATATTCTTTCTGTGTTGACACTGTAGGTCTGATGAACCACCTCTCGAAGATTGGGAAAGCAGTGCAATGGCCGCCGAAGTCCAGCAAACTCGAGTCGAAGAAGGATCCCTCTAAATGGTGTGATTTCCATAACGACATCGGTCACACAACCAACGACTGCGTCGCGTTGAGGAGAGAAGTAGCCTACCTGCTGAAAAATGGTTACCTCAAGGACGTCATGTCAGATAAAGCTCGTGGCGTTGTCAACAAAGACAACTCTAACTCTCCATCTCGACCTCCTCCACCCCCCCCCCCCTCATACTAAAACTGTGAATTTCATTGCTGGAGGTTCTGACATTTGTGGTTTAACTTATTCTGCAGCGAAGAGACACGCCCGAGAAAATGAGATAGACAGACCAGTTCGAGTTCTAGCCGCCAAGTACCTAACC
This sequence comes from Spinacia oleracea, assembly GCF_020520425.1. Taxonomy (NCBI): domain Eukaryota; kingdom Viridiplantae; phylum Streptophyta; class Magnoliopsida; order Caryophyllales; family Amaranthaceae; genus Spinacia; species Spinacia oleracea. The sequence continues at coordinate 57,306,065 of NC_079488.1, forward strand.
CCTATATCTTTTGATGAATCTGATGCAGGGGACATCTCGGACAAACATCACGACGGCTTGGTGATATCTATTCCTGTTGGAAACTGCATGATCAAACGAGTCCTTGTCGACAATGGTAGCTCAACTAACGTGATGATGCTCGACGCCCTCAAGGAGATGGGGCTCAACCCCGACACAGATGTCGTCAAAAAATCTACCGTGCTAATAGGGTTCAGTGGCGAAACAAAAACCACCTTCGGAGAAGTTACCCTACCCGTTTACGCATAAGGAATCAACCAACAGGTAAAGTTCTGTGTTATTGATTGCCCTTCATCTTACAACATTATTTTGGGCAGGCCCTGGATTCACGACATGAAGGCCATCCCTTCGACATATCACCAAACCATCAAATTCCGGACTCGAGGGGGGTTCACGAAATCAAAGGAGATCAGCAAGAGTCCAAAGAGTGCTATAAGGCGGCCCTAAAGCCATCGGCCACAAATAAATCCTCATTATAGCAATTACAGTCCAATTCTGAACCAGCAAGCTACGAAGAACCCAAATCTGAACAACTCGACGAGATCATCTTGGATCCTGCGAAACCAGAACAGGTCGTCTTTATTGGATGTGACGTACCCGACGACATCAGGTCGGAGCTTGTTACATTTCTCAAAGCCAACGCGGATTGCTTCGCATGGTCACATGAAGATATGCCAGGCATCAGCCCAGACGTCATCACTCACAAACTCAGTGTCGACCCCCGACATAAGCCCGTCAAACAAAAGCGGCGAAAGTTCGCTCCAGAACGCAACCAAATTATCAACGATGAAGTTCAACAACTACTAGATACAGGAAAGATCAGGGAGGTAAAATATCCAGACTGGTTGGCCAATGTCGTCGTAGTCAGAAAAAAGAATGGGAAATGGCGAGTGTGCATAGATTTCACCGACATCAACAAAGCATGCCCTAAATATTCTTTTCCCTTACCCCACATCGACGCCATGGTTGATGCTACTGCGGGACATGAGATGCTCACATTCATGGACGCGTTCAGTGGATACAACCAGATTTTGATGCACCCAGAAGATCAGGAGAAAACCGCCTTCATCACGGAGCGGGGAACTTATTGTTACAAGGTCATGTCGTTCGGTTTAAGGAACGCAGGCGCCACCTATCAGCGCCTAGTCAACAAAATGTCCAGAAAACAGCTGGGCGACACAATGGAAGTCTACATCGACGACATGCTTGTGAAATCCAAGAAAGCCTCGGATCACATCACGCATCTTCAGCAAGCCTTCGACGTGTTGCGAAAGTACAACATGAAACTCAACCCCACCAAATGTTCGTTCGGAGTCTCTTCTGGAAAATTCTTAGGTTACATGGTTACTCAAAGAGGCATCGAAGCTAGTCCTGATCAGATCCGCGCAATCATCAACCTACAATCACCTCGAAACCAGAAGGATGTACAAAAATTAGCAGGTAGAGTGGCTGCCCTCAACCGCTACATCTCCAGGTCGTCCGACAAGTGCAAATTGTTCTACAACATCCTCCGGAAGAATGAGAAGTTCAGCTGGACTGACCGACACGAAGCCGCATTGCAGCAACTCAAGCAATACCTGTCAAATCCCCCGTTACTGTCCAAACCAAAAAACAATGAAGTGCTACAAGTATACCTCGCAGTTACAGAGTCGACCATCAGTGCAGTGTTAGTACGGGAAGAAGACGAAAAGCAACTACCTATTTATTACGTCAGTAAGTCTTTACTTAGCGCCGAAACAAGGTACTCTCATCTCGAAAAACTTGTCCTTGCTTTAGTCGTTGCTTCTGTTAAATTGTGTCCTTATTTCGAATGTCATCCTATCACTGTTAGAACTAACTATCCCATGAAGTCAATCATGAGGAAACCCGAGTTATCTGGCAGGATGTCCAAATGGGCAATACAATTAGGTTGTTACGACATCAGATACGAACCTCGCACAGCCATCAAGTCGCAAGCCCTGGCTGATTTTGTGGCTGACTTCAGCCCGAGCCTCCAACACGAAGTCGGTCACGAAGTCAACACACTGACCAACAATGGATCCTCGTCAACATGGACCCTACATACTGACGGCTCCTCCAACATACGGGGGACAGGCCTCGGCATCGTGCTAAAGTCGCCACAAGGGGACACCATAGTACAATCTGTCTGTTGCGAGTTCAAAGCTACCAACAACGAAGCAGAATACGAAGCTTTGATCCTGGGGTTGTCATTAGCACTCGACATGAATATCCGCCGACTTGAGGTACGTTGCGATTCTTTATTGATTATCAGAACAGTTCGTATGCAGCGAAGGACTCAAAGATGCAGGCCTACTTGGAAATAGCAAAAAGGCTCGTGAACAAGTTCGACTCATGCACCTTAAAACAAATACCAAGAGGCCAAAACACCCAGGCTGACGCCTTAGCCAATCTTGGCTCAAACATCAAACCTAAACTCACCTCCATCCCCGTAGTCCACTTAATGTACCCAGCCATCACCAAAGATAACCTACGCATCACCGAACAGTCTCAACCTACTCAAATGCCCTTATGGCGCGATCCTTACATACACTGGCTTAAACACAACACCACCCCACCTGGAGTCACCCACGAAAAAGCCTTCCGCATGAAAGCCTCCAGATTTATCCTAATCTATGGAGTATTGTTCAAAAAGTCAGTTGCAGGACCGTACCTGAGATGCCTTGATCATGACGAGATTGAGTCGACATTGCGCAACATACATGATGGGGAATGTGGAAACCATGCCGGAGGAAGAAGCTTAGCCCACAAAACCCTTACCATGGGATATTTCTGGCCCACCATGAAGAAAGACGCAATCACCTTTGCTAAGAAGTGCGACTCCTGCCAGCGGTTCGCGTCCATCTCTCATCAACCGCGTGAAGTACTCCATCCTATCTTGTCCCCTTGGCCCTTCACGAAATGGGGGATGGACATAGTAGGTCCCTTACCACAAGCATCAGGACAACGCGTCTTCATGTTGGCAATGACTGATTACTTCTCCAAATGGATCGAAGCAGAAGCTTTCAAGCGAGTTCGAGATACCAAAGTCATCTCGTTCATCAAACGAAATATCCTTAGTCGGTTCGGTATCCCTTCCGAGATCGTCTGCGACAATGGTTCTTAGTTCATCAGCAACAAAACCAAAGAATTCTGCAGTAGGTATAACATCACCTTGCATACCTCAACACCAAGATATCCTCAAGAAAATGGCCAAGCCGAGTCAAGTAACAAAATCATCATCAACAACCTCAAGAAGCGCCTCGACGACGCCAAAGGAAGATGGGCAGACGAGTTACCTATGATCCTTTGGGCCGACAGGACGACGCCAAAGACGGCGACCAATCACACTCCTTTCTCCTTAATCTTTGGTTGCGAGGCAGTCATCCCTCCCGAAGTCGAACTCCCCACAGCAAGAAGCAGTTTCATGGCACAAGGATTGAACGACTCAGTCTTGGCTTACGACATCGATACTGTTGACCAACAAGCCGTCGCAAACAGCTACAACAAGAATGTGAGGGTTTCGGGTATTCCAGCAGAGAGATTGGGTCCTACGCAAGGTTTTCCCAAACAAAAAGGATCCTCGACACGGCAAATTGGCCCCGACATGGGAAGGTCCCTACCAGATCGTGAGACGAACAGGACATGGTGCACACGAGTTGGTTGACAAAGATGGCACACCCATCCCAAGAAGTTGGAATGCGACACACCTAAAACTGTACCATTTCTGAACACTCGAATAATTTTTTCTTTCTAGTTTTTCTAACGCAGCAGGTACTCTAGCATTCATCACCATTATGTCGATACCCCCGAGACAGAGTGGGCATGACGTATTACAAAGTCAAGAACATCTCGAACTATATACACTTATGAGTAACAAGAAGTTAAGTTCCTCTCCTCTACCTTTTTTCCTTTCCTCCTTATATGTTATCACCATTACTGACTTAGGCATCGGAGGGTCGTTGGCTCCACCAACGGCCAATCCTCACGCCATCGTCTTATTTTGCAGACAACACCGTGGCGACATCATAAGTATACACTTAGGAGGAGCAACGAACGTAAAGACTCGACTCGACTTCGTCCTGTATTTCTCCTTGAACTCTTTCTTTCTTTTTTTCTCCTTGTCGTAATTTCCTCTCATTTTTATGTCTCTCCATACTGACTTAAGCATCGGAGGGCCGTTGGCTCTACAAACGGCCAATCCTCACGCTCTGATGTGTTGACAGTATGGTGCCCACATGGTGACGGATTCGACAAGGAGAAAACAGATGAAGCAAAGTGTACAACACAACATACAGGAAACCAAAAGTCGAAATTGTGCACGCATGTTCAGAAAAACGAAGTGAAAGGAAACAATGTTCATTTTATTCAAACATGATTGTATACATTACATATTACAAGTCTTACAAAATACAAAACACAATTTAGGCCATTACAAAAACGCCTGGTACACTATAATGTACACTACATACATAATGGAATACAGATCTACATTTTCTACAGCATACATTTCTTGCAGGTTCCCCTTTGACAAGCTGGAGGCGTCGCCAAAGTCGAACTAGAGGTATGTGCCCAACCTGCAAAACAAAACACCAAACCAAACACATTTTTCCAAAAACAAAGCAAGCAACATAGAATTCGCAAACCAGAAATATTTACATGACTTGCCCCCTTGGGCAAGCCCAAAAACATTCAAAAGACTGCCGCCTTCAAGGCGAAACACAGCCACAAATATCTTTTCGACCTTCCCAAAGGCCGAACACACAAAACATTGTTTAAAAAGCCATTGTTTAACAAACACAACATTCAAATTTTAAATTTTTTAAGGAGGGGGGACAGAACTACTCCTGATGGTCTGTTGGGCCTGCATTCTCCCCTTGTTCGCCATCACCTGGTGCCGCCATCGTCTCGACATCGGGGCTGGTTGCAGTTGCACCCTCCTCGACGTCTTCTTCATCGCTAACGGCACCAGGGGGGATATAGTCCTCGGGGAATGCAGTGTTGAACTGAGCAATGTCTTCGTCAGGAGTCCAGTTCACATGTTTGCCCGCCTTAAACTCCTCCGTCATCTCGGCCTTCATTTTCTAAGTGTAGTAACCAGCACACTCGTAAATCCTCGTCTTGACTTTGGAGAGAGACGTCTTCAGCTCGTCGACCTCAGCAACCAGCGTCTCCTTCTCAGCGTTCAACTGTGCGACCTCAGCAGCCCCCTTCTCTTGACTCACCTGCAGCGCCTCAGCTCTTGTCGTCGCCTCCTTGGCCACACCGCCAAGACGGCTGTGAGGGGGTCGAAAAAGCGCGAGACTAATGCGTGACATGTCCCTCGTGGGTGTGACGATTCTTTTTATTCAATCAAGTGTAATTGGATTTCCTGTAAGTATACACCCAATTGACTAGTAATATAGGAGTCGCCATTCAGTTTTTAACGACAATAAGAAAAACTGACAAAACCCGGTTTCGTGACATAAAGGGAGTGCAATTATGTTTGACCACGACGGCCGTAGGTTCCCTTGTGATCCCTGGTGTGGGGATCTCTCAATATACACCCGCAAGGTAGAGATTGAGGGTTCGGGAGACTGTAACTACCGAGAGGAGTAATTCGCTGGTCGATAACTCCAGAGGCAGGATATCCTTACTAGCTCAGCATAAATAATTGAAGGGACATGCGTTAACTATTAAACTAATCTGAATCGATTTTAGCAATATGCAACATATAATACTAATTCGATCGTGATTATCTGATTTAAATAGCATTAAGGGACCTAGCATGATAATCCGATTTCCCAAAAGTATTATATTTGTTAGGCGTGATAGAACAATCATATTAGGTTAGTTTAACAGTTCATAAAAAGGGCGAGGAAAGCAGTTAAATCATCGAAAAGGGACACATCACGACGCACCCTTGAGAGGTGCGTCAGGGTTCTCAGAAAACTAACCACTTTGACTTTGCTATTTCTCCTTTTTATTTAACGAATCTTAATTATGGGACAGGATACGTTCTGTTCGATTTATGGATCGATTGCGACAAAACGCGTGAACAGTTTCGCAGCGAGAGGCTTAGGCTAAGGGGTTTAGAGTCAATACTCAGAATATATTATGTGTTGTTGTGTGTTTCACGTCGAAACTAGGGGCCTATTTATAGGGAAGATTTCGTGGAAAGATAGAATTGCAGAGTTCTAATCCGCAAAGAATTAGGAAAAAACACGTCTCAGGTAATTTCGGCGCCCAGCTCTGGGCGTCAAAGATTTCGGCGCCCAGGGCTGGGCGTTGAAAATAGAGATCCATGCAATTTCAGCGCCCAGGGCTGGGCGTCAAAGATTTCGGCGCCCAGCTCTGGGCGTTGAAAGTGATGTCTGGGCCGAATTCTTTGTCAGATTCGGATTCCTGAAATCCGTAGAGTTTGAGATTAATTCGAGTTTTTTAGCGCGCATTAATTTTGTGACGGAATGCGTCTGGGCCCGTTACGAACTCTAGGCTCGTTAGGATTTCAATTAATACGTAACTCTTATTTCCGAATCATATTAAGAATAGGATTCTCGCAATTTTCTATCTCATTTAGGATTTATGTTGGAATGCAACACCTAATTCTGACAGGTTTCTATCTTTTATGATTTTGCCATAGAAGCTACTTTTTACGGCAGTTACTATTTTTAGCAGGTTTCCATAAATAGCTGGTTTCGGGTGAAATGAAAAGGGGAATTGAGATTCGTTTATTTTATAGGAGATGCGTTGTCAAGTGGAGTTTTTATGCTTTCGTCATCGAACCTTTCCCTTGCGGGAATGGGGACAAAAGTAGGTGTCTACAACGGCCAGTTTCCTGCTTTGCCTTCTTCATGTCATTTTTCATTTTTACTATTTGATCTTCTAACATGATGACATGATGACGTGTGGCTAGAGCATATTGCAGGGCTTGTGCGAAAGCAAATTATTTAAAGTTTCTAAAGTGACGAGATGAGGATGGCAGAGGCGAAGAAAATAAAAAGAAAAAGCAAACACATACCCTACATGCATCCGAGACGCTCTCGACAGTTGCAGCTACTGGGGACAAAGATTCTTTGCGCTCCCGGCTTGACGGCATCCAGAGGCGGTCGACCTCAGGCCAAAGCTGAACCCGTGGCGCATCTGCCGACCCGTAGTCGTCAGGAAACTCCACTGCAAGCTTCCTCTTCCGAGATGGAGGCGGCAGCTTTTTCTGAGCAGGCAGAAGCGAGCTGGTCTCCCTCGTCACCGTGGCGTCAGTTGAAGCCTTTGGCGGCCTCGGTGGTGACAACACAGTGATGGGTTTGGCTCGAGACACACTTCCCAGTGACTCCAGCCTATTCCTCAGCAATGCATCCGCAGATGGGGCCTTGCCAGAGCGTGTCGATGGGCCAGTACCTGTTGACAGCATTTATTTGGCGACTCAGTCTCGTCACAGCAGTTGTAAATTGAGTTGAAAAGGGCGACGAACCCAAAAAATGTAAACTAACCCTAATCCATGTTTACCTGTTAATGTCGACATGTTCGCAGGATCAGAAACTTCTTCTTCTTGAGAAGGCTCTTCGCGTTCGAACTTGAGGCCGATGAAAGCTCTGTCCTTTAGAGAGACCCCCAACAGCACAGCAGTCTTTTCTATGGCTTCAGCACCGACACCAACTGTGTCGAAAGATGCACCTACAAAAACACAAAAGTGAGACAAAGTCAAATCAACAAGCCCAAAAAACACCGAAAAACAAACAAAATACCTCTAGCCATCCACTCCCCGGTCAAGAAGTCGGAGTCGGGCCCTAAACTAGCCAACTCCACAAAAAAGAACCGACCCATCCACCCGCGGTCGTTCGACTTGTCCGCACCAAGAAGAGCCTCCCTGTCGTCCTTGACATGCAGCAAGTACCTACCAGCCCCATAATTTTGGACCTTGTAGGTGTACACAAGGTCCTCAACCCGGAACTCCATGTCCAGTTTGCCGGCCAGATGGGCGACCAAGTGCATCACCCTCCAGACCTGTGGCATCAGTTGCGCCGGCGGCACCGCCAGTGCCCTTAGAACTCCTCGCACCAGTGGCGAGAAGGGATAAGTATACCCAATTCTGAAGGGATACTCGTAGAAGCACACCCAGCCGTCCGATACCCAATCGGCCCGTTCGTCGGGCTGCGGCAAACGAATTACCGCCGACGGAGGAAAACCACACTCCTCCTTGAGCGCCTCCACATCCTGCTTCCCCCAAGTGGCCGACCGAGCATTCTTTCTTTCCAGAATGTGGGTGGGGCTGAAAATTAGCCCCTCAACCAGATCGCACTCCACCACCACTCTCTTGTTCTTCGCGCGGGTGGATTTCGTCCCCATTCGTTGCGACATAGAGGAAATCAAAGAAAGAAAGAAGGAAAGAAGAAGATGGAAGCCGGGCAGTTTCCTGAGAAAAAGAGAGAGAAAGAGCGCCGATCGTTTTTTCAGGGAAAAAGAAGGAGAAATTGCATAAGTGATTGCGGATGGTTGGAAGCGCAGTCTTATTTATTGGCGCCGATGGACGGTTGGTTTCTCCAAGGAAAAAGTCATCATGACTCTAACGCCGTCAGCGTTGGGGAGGTTAAGAGGCGGTTTCCATTTTCCTTCCGTGAAACCCATTTTTCCTTTTTGAACTTCCCGGAATAAATTCAAAATGGGTTTGGGGACAATTGTTAGGGGGGTAAATACCCTCTTGGTGACATGGGCATACGTGGCAAGCATTTCATCCGTGGCTGCCAACAAGGTGCAAGGTGGCATTATTCGAACGGTGTTCCCAACGGGCTCAAAACGAACGTTACAAACCCTTGATGAAGCCAGCCTTCATTATGCATTTATTATCTAATTATGGGAAATTATTCCATAAACATTACACTCTTGTTGTAAATGCCTATAAAATGGCTTAGTCTTGTCTATTTTATATACATGATTTCCAAGTAATAGACCTACGATTATCTTATGCTATTACGACTTGCTCTCACCATTCTCAATTATCTAGCTCGATCGATTGTTAGCACCTTCATCAAGGCAAGTTCGTCTCTAAGTCGAATTTACCAAAACATCAGCCTTTTAATGTAGTGTAATGATAGCTATGGTTGAAAATTTAAGTAGGATACTACCATATATATATATATATATATATTAAATAATAATAATATTAGTTGATATTTACTCGTGTTCGTTTACCTGTGTTGTCCTAGTCTATTATTTAACATCATTATTCAGACCTTTTTGTCCTTAAACTTTCTATACTTAGTCATATGACGAAATAAGTCATACTTAGAAACTAGAAATTAATCCTATCTTGAGGCAATCGTGCGCACGTAGACTCAAACTTTTCGTCCTGGGATCATATTCCTTTAACTTTTTAGTATATTAATCCGTGTCATAGTACAAGGTTAACTAGGGTCATATATTATCTATGCCAAAGACCCACTTTTGAATTCGTATATATGTAAACTTATGTATTCCTACATTATTAGAAAAGTCCCCAAGTACTATAAACTTGGTTATATGGTAATAAAAAAGGTTATTGTATACACGGAGATTATTATGTTGCGATTTAATACTATAAAAGAATAATGTTGCAACAATAATATAATTGGAATATAATAAGAATAAACTTATCTCAATATTGTGATGAACGAGCTAGGTGACCGATTAGAACGATTGTCGCGCCGTGATCGAACCACTGCTCTAAAAGACAATTCCGCGCTACCCTGGTGCAGTAGAACGCCTGCGGTTGTCCTCCAGGGTTAACACGACATCAAGACTTGTGTGCACTCACAAGACTCGGTTGGAGATCAGAATATTTGCCCAGAACAGAAGAGTGTTTGAGAGAGAGAATTGAGAGAACAGTTTTTTGTGTATTGTCAGTTTATGGAAAACAGAAGGGATGTATTTATAGGAGAGCTGCAACAACCATAACGGCTAGTAGTGGAGTAGTGGGGGGTTACCACATTTACTGGGTAATTAATAGGCAGTTAAAACGACATTTAGTGGGGGTTAATGGGACAGTTACGGGATTAGTGGTTGATTAATTCTTTCTACCCGTTAGAATTAACTAAACCCACTTTTGACCAAAAAGAATAACCCGGCCCAAAAAACCCACCCCACGCCCGCGAACCGCAAGTACCATGGCCCACAACCCACGGTCCGCGCGTGTGTGTGTTGTGTGCCCACCCATGTCACACAAATGTTCCCCTCAAGTCCCCAAATATAAACATTGAAAGTAGTTGGTGTTTTTCCCACGTGGGACTTTTCACATTCCCTTTTCCCCACTCATTTTTCATTTGTATTCTCACTAGGATTTCCAACAATCCCCCACAGGTCCGAAGATGAGAAGAGAAAGAAAAAGATTTAAAGAATTGAATTTCTAGGCAAAAAAAACAATTGAATAAGTGTCAATGTCTTACGACTTGAATTAACACTTAGTGACATTCAAGCTAGAATCTCTTTCCTACCAAGTGACTTTCGTTTTGAACTTAAAAGGAGGTTAGAAACCCGTTACTCAAAGCACACAATTGAACATGTATGATATTCTGAATCTCCGCCAATAAAAGTGACGCATTGTACTGGCCATACGTCCATAACCTGGATGCTCATAGGTGCTCTAGAGAATAGCCCATGCAATTCTCATAGGAAGCGGCCTCACTTCCACACCTAAGTAAGTGAATCCCATCAAGTGTGAGCTACATCACACCACCAAAAATATGGATATGGGTTCATTAAGAGCCGTGTGCTCAACCTCGTTCCAATAGTAGCAAGCACATAACAAACATCTAGGGATGGACAAAAATACATCTTTGTGCTTCCGAATTGTCATGTAATGTCCCCCTTTGAACTCTAAGAGTAGGAGTTCATTACTTTACAATTCATCCAATGGGCCTCAAGCCCAACCCTTCCGATGTTTCCAAAACTAGTTTTTAATAGGCCTTTCATTAACGGATCTGCATTATTCATTTTAGAGTTTACACAATCTAAAGATATAACTCCAATAGACAACATACCTTTGACGGCCTAATGCCTCAAACGAATGTGTCTTTCTTCCCATTGTAGGCAAGGTTGTTTGCAACAACGATTACAACTGAAGGAGCTGACTTCCCCCACATTAGAATATTTGCAAGCACATTCCTCAACCATTTGCCTTATAACCTGCCAACTTAATAACAATAAATTCATATTATATATATTATTCATAGCAGTTAGTACAATATTGCTTGAAATATTTCAAATATACAGCTCCACCCGCTAGGGTGAAGATATAACCACTGTTGGAGTCAACTTTATAATTTACAGATACCAAATAAGCATCACATAATCCCTCAAACACTCCTGGAAATTTGGAGTAGTGCAAACTCCAATCCATGGTATCCATATATTACCGAAGCAATAGCATCCAAATACTCATTATTTGGGCTATGGTTGTACCTGTTCAATCCACTCACAAAATAAACAATGTCAAGTGCAGTGTAGTTCATACGAAACATAACACTACCAACAATCTTAGCATATTCAAATTGACAAAGTAGATCACTTTTATCTTTAAGTGGATGTTTGGATCAAAAGGAGTGATAACTTGATCGGCATTAAATGAGAAAAACGTTTTAAGTAACTTTTTCTGCCTTGTGAGACAGGCTAAGACAAATTTCATTTGGAGCCCTAATGAATTTTACTACCAAAATCACATTTGCCTCATCCATGTGGTTTATCATTTTAAAATTATAAATTTAGAAATTTTTTTATCTCATTTATCCGATCCAAGTTAGTGTCAAACATATCAGATCATCCACATAAAGACAAACGAGCACACAATCAAGAAAATCACGCTTAGAATAAACACAAGACTCACCTTCAGTGACATGAAAACGTTACCAGACATAGTCTTGTGAAACTTGTAATGTCGATATTTAGAAGCTTGTTTAAGTCCTTCGACGACTTAACCAATTTTAGAAGCTTGTTCTCTTGATATTTTAGATCCACTACACTACCACCTAGTGCAACATGAATTCACTAGTAGTGTTATGACTGTACCAACAACCGTCGTTTACTCTTCTTAAACTTCATCTTGGCTTAAGAAATATCAAGTTTGGTCTCATCGATCTAAATTACCAAAACGTATGCAAATCTACAACATTTGAATACCATAAGACATATGAACAATATTATAACTAATAATATTACATATGTGTAAATTAGAATAGGTTTACATATAGACCTCAATACGCAAAGTAATTAACTGAAGTAATCATAACCAGGTGAAAGTAGGAAAACCTTTGCCACCTCTAAATTCCAGAATTATGAAACAAGAACATAAAGCTAAGCCAAAAATAAGCAATGTAATACACGTCTTCCTTTAGACACGAACTAATAAGGCTCACAGAATAAACTTTGTTCTTACTCTATGATCACTTTATAGAAAGGGTGATCAATAACCTAAGAGACTTCAAGGAAAAGAAAGATCCAACCCCAATCAACCATGAAATTTAATTATAAAAGTAATACTATCAATAATAGAACAACCCACAATTATTTGAGTAAACGAAAAAATTCTAAACAAGGCCATCATCCAAAGAAGTTGTCCTCCATCACATATTTACCAAAACAAGTCAATTCAACTTATTTGTAAGTTTCAAACACTAACTCAACCCCCACAATGCATGACAATTCACCAAAATGAATTATTCATAAACTGAGACAGATAATAAATATTATTTACAAAATAATATGACTTAAATAAGATGGGAAGCAAACTTCCCTTTTAATGAGTATGTAGAGAACTTGAGATCTGGATGTTTCACGAACTTGATCAATCTGGTAGCCTTATGGGACAAGTCCCCTGACATGAGGCCCATGACACATCAATGCAACTCTGACATATAAATGGCAGTTCTAGAAAAATCGAAGTATCATCATGGGACAATGTTAGAAAATAATTTAATTTAGGTTCTGGATGATCAAGAATCAGTCAAGTTAGTTTTTCATATTAAAATACTACAAATTATAAATATTAAGGAAGGTACCCAATCATAACAAGCCAACATAAAATAATTAGCTCAATCAAGAAACGATCAATAGTCCAGTAGTCAACAATTCTTGTAATTTAAGGTCTTGAACACCCTGTGCTCGTAACCTACATGTCCGACATCGTCTCTTTGTACTACGTATATCTAAAGTGGAGCCATCGCGCTTGCAGTTCGCATACATCCGTAAATCACTACAACTATAATAGACCAGTATAGAGTATATGCTAGCAGTCTAGCACTAAGTAGCAGCCATATAATTCAACAATCTACCGAGAAACAATTATCTAGAGTATTAGTCTCGCACCCACTAATACTGTAGTACCAATAAGAAGTGCAATAGGCCAATAAGTCATGATCAAAATTTGGAGTTAATTAACTTTACTACTGCCCTGTGCAACACACTAATCGATACGTCAACTAATCTATGATAATTACTAAAGGATTGGTTCAGAATTGACCTTAGTCTTTGCTTATTAGCGAGCAGTCGGTGGACGACCTTCTATCCAAATTTATCAGTCACAAGCCATATTTTGTATGAAGTAAGATCGTACCCGATCGACAAGATTATCAACAAACGTCTTAAAGCTCGAGATTAGCTAGTAACCACAAATATATAGAAGCCAATCATCAAACCCCGATCAATCTCGTATGTCATTCACTTTTTCCCTTAAACATTGAAACTCAATGAATATATAAACGACACAAAGAATACAATATGAAAAATTGGGAATACAAAAATAATGTCATGTTGCAAGAAACTAGAATACTGGAGTAAAAGATGACTCCATTAATTTCAAATTCAATGTCGACGCAAATTCCCAATAATCACGCATAAAATTGGTAGAGCAGAGCTATAACCGCCAGCAAGAACGCCCCTATAATCAATAGGTACCGCAATAAAAAGAATAGCAACCGATTTGAGCTGATCAATTTATTATCATCAAGATTTTACAACGCCCACTTAAACGCGTAGCTGCAACACTCGCTTTCATTAGTTGCTATTAATCTATAATCAACTTTATTCGCCTAATTCATTCCCCTAATGGACGAATTCCACCAATTTTATTACTAAAAACCAATACCAACTAAACGGTGATTTGTAAGTCAACCACCATCACATAAATCAATCATTCTCAAGCACCAGAATATATTATCGTACGCAATATTGATTTCCAATCACTCATATAAAACACAAATCAAATTATGCGCACACCCAAATAAGAAATCAAAAGGTTTAGCAACACCATTCAAATTATACGCAACATTGATATATATATATATATTGTCTTTTAGATTGTTGCGATTTAATACTATAAAAGAACAATGTTGCAACAATAATATCATTAGAATATAATTAGAATAAACTTATCTCAATATTGTGATGAACGAGGTGACCGATTTAGAACGATTGTCGCGCCGTGGCCGAACCACTGCTTTAAAAGACAATTCCGCGCTACCCCGGTGCAGTAGAACGCCTGCGGTTGTCCTTCAAGGTTAACACGACATCAAGACTTGTGTGCACTCACAAGACTCGATTGGAGATCAGAATATTTGCCCAGAACAGAAGAGTGTTTGAGAGAGAGAATTGAGAGAACAGTTTTTTGTGTATTGTCAGTTTCTGGAAAACAGAAGGGAGGTATTTATAGGAGAGCTGCAACAACCATAACGGCTAGTAGTGGAGTAGTGGGAGGTTACCACATTTACTGGGTAATTAATAGGCAGTTAAAACGACATTTAGTGGGGGTTAATGGGACAGTTACGGGATTAGTGGTTGATTAATTCTTTCTGCCCGTTAGAATTAACTAAACCCACTTTTGACCAAAAAGAATAACCCAGCCCACAAAACCCACCCCACGCCCGCGAACCGCAAGTACCATGGCCCACAACCCACGGTCCGCGCGTGTGTGTGTTGTGTGCCCACCCATGTCACACAAATGTTTCCCTCAAGTCCCCAAATATAAACATTGAAAGTAGTTGGTGTTTTTCCCATGTGGGACTTTTCACATTCCCTTTTCCCCACTCATTTTTCTTTTGTATTCTCACTAGGATTTCCAACATATTATACCCGTCGTATACGAATATACTACGATGAATAGTAAATATGCGGTTAAGATTTTCACCCTATAAAAAGAGATTTTCCTTATCCAATCCACCATTCACCACTTATTTCTTATCTTCTCATTCTTAATCTTACCCAAAATCCATCCATTTCTTCATTTTCACGGCCACCATGGTTCCTAACAAGCAAGAAAATCTTTTTTCTTCGGTTTAGGAGGATTTACGAATGTTAAAATTATACATGGTCTATATTATGGGGATAATAGCCTTGTTAATGGCCACAGTGGTTTTCATTATTATGAGTAAGTGAGGATTAAGAGTTTTCTGGCGAGACAAGGCTAGACAAAAATACACATTCTACCATTGTACTTTGATTTTGTATTAATCTTAAGGTAGAAGTACATTTTGTAAGGATTATGTGTATTTTCGGAAATTATTAATGAAGTATTTTTTTTTTAATTTGTTATTATTATTCGCACTTTGATTGTTCATGTTGTTCTTTTAAAAATTTTAATTATTGGTGATTATTTCCATGATTATAATTATAAAAATGAAATTGTACAACATGAAAAAGAAAAAGAAGTAAAAATAAAATATGACAAAAACGGGATCAAAATTTGGTGTCTACAGGAAGTTACCTGGGAAGCCGAGGAAGAAACAAGGAAGAAATATCCCGAGCTTTTTCCCGAGGTTAGTTGAGTTATGGGGCCGTAACTCGTTTTCTTTAAGGGGGGTAGACTGCGGTAGTATTTCGCGAATTTTACCTTATTTTCCCCTTACGGTATGCCTAATTTAGTGCTTTTCAGTGAAGTTTCACTCTATGTTGTCATGTTGAATTACTTAAAGAGTACAACAACTAAAATTTCCTACAAGAAAACGCATTAAAGTCTCATAAAGTCTCAAGTCTAGATTTTCAAATTGTGATTTCCGTGCCCAAGTTTCGGGATGAAACTTCTTTTAAGGAGTGTAGACTGTAATACCTCGTATTTTTCATAATTTATAAATATATTTTATTGTATTTATAATGATTTTTACGAATTTAATTGCATTTAATGTGATTTAAATGTATTTTATTTTTAATAATTTAATTATTAATTATTTACGAAAATCGGATTTTATTAAATAAATTCAACGAATTTATTTATTCGGGAATTGTTGGGTCGTATTTTAAAAACGAATTTAATTCTAATCTAAGCCCAATCCAATTTCGTTGGCAAACCCAACAAGGCTTGCAAGAAACTAATTTTAATTAAGCCCTTAAGAAAGCCCAACCCAAATTCAAAAACATAGCCCATGAGGGAAGGAAAAAACTATAAATACAACCCTTCCCCTTATTAAATCCCCACATTCAATTTCAGATTTTCTCTCTCTCTCTCTCTCTCTCTCTCTCTTTCTCTCTCTCTCTCTCTCCTCCCTTGCGGCACTTCCTCTCTCCTCACGTGCCCTTGCCTACGGCCGCAAGCAACCGAGCAATGAGCCTTGCTCGCTTTCCAGCGCACACAGCCCGTGCCTCGCCTGCCTGCCTTGCCCGTGCCTCTCGCACACTCCCTCACTCACTCACTCGCGTCCCTCTCGCTACAGCATGCGCACATCGTTGTGCGTTGTTGCTGCGTTGTGTCAAGCACCCGCGCCCAGCTCTCGCCCATTGCTCAGCTCGCCCTTGCTCTCCCCTGCTCGCAGCGCACCTGCGCACCCCACTCGCCCCTGCCGAGTGCTTCGTGTTGCTGCTGTTGCTTGTGCCACTGCCCACACGCAACACGATTGTGTTGTGTGTGTGTTGTTGTTGATCGATTTCCGTATACTTTTTAACTTTTCCAAATTTTGTTTAAAATTATTTAATTATGATTATTATTTTGGATGATTTAAATTGTTGGGAACGGTTATGAACACCGCGTTTTAATATTGTCGTATTTAAAGAGATTGATTTTAATTATAAGAACTATTATTTTCAGATTTAATGATTAAATAAAGTGTCAATTTTTAAGGTCAAAACATAGTTTTATTGATGACCTATTGATAGGATTTTAATTCCAATTGTTCAAGCAATTGATTCACATAATTTAATGATGATTTAAATTATGGGAATCAACTTAAATTTTCAGATTTATTATAAAACTTTAAAGTTTTGATTTTAAGGCCAAAAAGTCAATGTTTTGTGTAGGACTTGAGTTGACTATTTGAGACTATTAAATTAATGAATAACGATTAATTTCTAAATCAAACAAAGGTTTTATAATCTTAAATAATTGCTGGAAATTTAGTAACCATGGATAATAATTAAGTTTCTCCTTTGTGTTTATAAGAGTTGATTTCTAGCTTGAGTCGTGATTCGCACAATGGCCCCCGTACTTAGGTATTCCAGGTACGTACATGACTAGGGTGACCACCTATCCCATGAGGACTTTATGAAGTATATTGATTGTGAATCATGTGAACTTAAAGTGTTGAGAATTCATATTTGAGGTGTGAACAAGCATGTTGGGAATTATTATTGAATCTATGTATTCTACGTGAATGAGCATGTTATGGATTGATTAATGCTTTATAGATTCTATTGAACTATCATGTTATGAACTTTTATAATCGTTGAATTATGTCAAGCATGTTTTTCAAATTGATATGCATGCATTAGTGTTTCGCATGCAAGTTATTATGATTATGCTATTGTACGGAATGTCTAGCATACTTTGAGCCTATTGAATATTGCCTCGGTGCATCATTTATTCTACCGCCGTGTAGAATACATTTAAGAAGTTTATGTGTAGACACCTAAATCGTGTCTCCCCGTTGGGATGATGACGATACCATTATCCTTGCTAGGTGGTTGGAACAGCTCCGTGCGAAGTCCCGATTGCTAGAACATATTCCAAAATCCAAGAGCCAAAGTCCAATACCCGAGGCCGTTCCCATCACGGAACTCGGTACAAAATACAATTTCCAAAAATCAATTTTGAAATCCAAGTACGATCTCACCCAATGGACCACTCCATTGGTTTTACAAGGCCTTTTCCAGTCGAAATGACACTAAGCAATCCAAATTCGGGCGCCGACCCACAAAACCGAGCAAGCCGGGCCTCGTCCCGTAAAACCGAATTCAAAAACCGAAACGGCTTGTTTTTAGACGCAAAACAAGCCTTAATCCCCAAGAAATCACTAAGTGCCAATTTCGTACAATTCGTACAATGGTACACCCATTACAAGCCAAATACAAGGACGGCATCTTCGTCCTTGTTTGGCAGCTTCTGCGCTACTACAGCAGCGCCTGGCGCAGCTGCTGCACTGGACACTGGCGTCAACTGGCGTTTAGCCCTTCATGTTCCTATTTAAACCCCTAATTCTGAACATTTAGGGAGGGCAAATCGAAAACAGAACGTCATAATACTAAAATTGCCACTCAAATCAAAATACAAAAAACTCTTCAAAAATCTCATACAATCTCAAAGTTCTAAGCAATTGGGAGCTCCAAAAGGAATTCTAGCCTAAACCTAACTAGGTATTTCCGAATCCCAATCCTAATCTACAATGTTTCTATGATTTCTATTTCAAAATGATTAGTAAAGTTGGCACTTTTATTCTTAAAAGTGTTACTTACAACAATCATATACTTTTGCAAAATCCACACTTTATGTGATACAAATACAAAATTTCAAGATTCAATGATGTTTAAGGTTGTTTGTAATCACTTCCTTAAACTAGAATCATCTTCAAAATATGGAGTAATCAAAGGTGAGGCCTTTCTAATGTTTAAAGGTCTAATCTTTGAGATTCAAGACTCTATTTTTCAATATACAAGTTTAAGTTTCCAAATTCCAAGATTCAATGATGTTTAGGGTTGTTTGTAATCACTTCCCTAAACTAGGATCATTTCAAAATAGGAGCATATCAAAGATAAATCCTTTTTAACATTAAAAGGTCCAATCTTTGAGATTCAAGACTCCTAAGTTCAATATTTCAAGTCCAACATTTCAAGTTCAATTTCTATGTTCAAAATCTAAGACACTTTAGGATGAGCAACTTGACCTAAAGTTGAGATTTTTTAGCTTTGAATCCGTGTCGGACGCACTTATTCTTAAGGAGTCGTTTGGCGTTCGGATCTCATGTGCTATAGTTCAATTTCAATATCGCAATTTCAATAACGCTTTTCAATATTGCACCTTTCAATTCCGCGCTTTCAATTATGCAATTTTACTTGCCTAGTCCTTCTAGGAAATGTGGTTTCCCACCTAGTCCATTTCTAGGTGGTGATGTACTTAACTAATTATGCACTCATTTTCTATTGTGATGTTGCTTTACTTGTTTATTGCTTCATCACCTCACATGCTAAATACAATAAAATACAAGGCTACACCACGCTTAACGAAGATAATTTCTTGGACAATTCGATCTTAGGTTCCCTTAAATTAACTTTAAAGCAAAATGGTCACGATACAAAGTAGAAATTCTATTTGTTCAAAGTACTAAATCCAAACCCACATAGTTTCATGACTAGGGTTATTCGAAAATGTTTTGTGCCATGCATTTGAATATAGTTTCTAAAGCTCGCGGAATAAGCATCTCGTTCCCTTGCCTGGATCTCACCCATCTGTTTCTAAGATTCAATGCCTTATCCTAATAGAGTCACTTTTTTGGTCTTTCCAAACAGGACCCTTAAAAATGTTTGGTGGCGACTCCTTCAAAATCCAAAAATACAAAGGTTCTAAAGCCGCTCTCGTAGGGGAATACAAAAAGTACGAGAGGAACTAAGAAACATACATAAAAAACCCCCCTACATTATGTGAATTGAACTAAGGACTATTCGTGCTAAGGGTACACCCCGCTTGTTAACAGGCAATGTCGGGCTATCTCAAACAGTGTTTTTGAGAAGGAACAGTGGGAGTAATTTCACTTGAGTCCTATGTTTGATTACAAGTCCTAAAGGATTAGAATGAAGTGTCAATGTGTAATAAGTTAATTGTTTAATTGTTTGCATGTTGTGTCATTGGGTTGAGTCTTGAACATAACATACTAATGAACGTAAAGTGCAACCCGAATGAGCTTCAAAACTCTTGGAACGTATTTACCTTGAGTATGAACAATGGGGGGAGTTGCGTCGGAGAAACTCGCATTCCTTGAATGATACAAGACGTTATTTCATTCTTTTGGTTAATCGCTTATAAAATGCGCAGGAATTCTGTCGGTATGGTCCGACTGTCGTTAGAAAGCCCGACCTTTATTTATTTGGTGCTTAATTGGTGGGCTCCCAACACCCTCGATCAGTTTCCCTCAGTGGTCTTTGTTATTATATTTTACCTGTTCAAAGCTAATTCTTATTAACCTATGAGTTAAGAGTCGTGTCAAGTCTCGAGTATGTCTTCATGATTAATTGTTTACTTGAATGATTTTTGCATGTGGATTATTATATTGTTGAGTGAAGCATGTTAGACTAGGATTTCATTCTAGCTTGTTCGTACTCAACTTTTGTTGACTTCGTGCTTCATGTCTTCCGGTCTTGGCCTTTTCCTTAATGACCCTATGATGATCCATCATTGCACTTGCATTGTTGGGGAGTAGTTTTCAATAAGCAGGTTGGTAGAGATAACTTGCGGGAGAAGTTATCATGGGAATAGTGATGAGAGACTATTTCTTGTTTCGCATTTATAAACTCTATTTTGGTTTTTTGTCATGACTATCTCTATTACTACTTTAATTATTAAACTATAGTTAATGAGTTTTAAACTATTTAATACTTTGATTTTGGGCCTTAATGGTTCCAGTTTGTTAGATGATCATTAACTATTTAATATGATTTGAAAGTTAGTTAATTCCGCTGCGTAATTTTGGTAAATAACCTTAGCCGTTATCACGGTGGTGGTAATATCTTGGTAATTCTTTTATATTAGTCGGAAAAAGGTAATTATAAATATAAGGAATTATCAGGGTGTTACACTTCTTATTAGCTTCGTGTCTTTGTATTTCTGGTGGTGAAGAAGAAGACGGAGCCAAGCTTGTTCAAAAGGAAGCTTCTACCTCCTCTTAGTGTGTGCTTCTTCTTGCCGGATCTTGTAATTTTCGGAGCCGGTCTATTAGGCAGTTCCCCAGTTAGCGAGTTCTTGTGTCTCACCTCAGCCTTGCTCAAAGTAGGAAGGATTTCTTTGAGGTAATCAACTTTGGGTCCTCCTATAAAGCAACCCGAACGCCGCCGTTGATAATCTCACCGGTAAAGGTAAAGTTTGGGTTAAGAGATTCTTGTTTAGGGTAGGATTTCCTCTGTTTGGGTTGTTTCCTCTAGTTTTCTGGAATTTTAGAGTTCGTTAATACCATGAGCTTTCCTTGTCGCCGCCGTTTTGTAGTGTCGGTTACGCCGATATTAACGGTAAAGGTAAAGATTAGGTTAGGGTTTCTAATTTGGTATTAATTTTGGACTAATTCCGGTGGATGTATCACCTTAGTAACTGAGTTTGTGGTTTGGTGAGTTTGTTCTCTCCCTTCGTTAGTGCAACTTTTGTGGCTTTGGTGTGTTGGTAGAATGTTTAATTTGTTAAGTTTCCTTGTTTTGTTGTTAGCATTTTTCTTGTTCTGCCTTCACAAGTTGTGTTGGTTTGTAGTAGTATGAGTTCTTTTTGAAATTATTGGTATGTTTTCTTTTGAGTATGTTGAGTGTGGTAATTAATTGTGGGTTCTCATTGTGGGTGTTTTGGTTAGATATACTGTGTGGGTATGTCTTCTTTGGAGGTTTGGGATAACATGGAAGTTGGGACTTCTCAATAGGAATGTGTTTGGAAGACTGTTTCTCCTTTGGGTGGGAACTTGAAGGTTTGCCAGGTTGTTCGACGAGGGAAAGAGTAGTGTGTAATAGAAAGGTTGGGTGTTCCCGGGGTTTAGTTATGTGGTCGTGGGGATTCGCTTTTGTTAATCCTCGTTTTAGGTTAGCGTTAAGATTTGTTCTTGACGCTTTCAAAATCTATTATGTGAGCGTTGCTCCCAATTTTTTGGGGGTTCATAGTATGCTACTCGAGTCATGTTTGTTGACTCAAGACGCTTGTGTGCACTTCACAAGGTCTTTTCAAGAACTCTTTGACATTTTAACTATTTCCCTTATTCATTTGTCATCCAAGTTCCACAGGTTATTAAAGGAGACTCGGTCCAACTTCACCTCCATGTTTTATAAGGAAATCACAGCCATAAGTGGCCTTGGCACGATTACGCCTCGTTGGCGGTGTAAACAAGGAATTTTCAACACTCAAGGGCCGGCAAACGGAGAACCTATGTATTTTGTTGGTTTTATAATCTTTGTGATGGTCTCTAAAGACCTTAGTGTTTTAGTTTTGTAAACTCTTTGTTTATTGCAAATTTAGCCTATGTCAAAAAAAAAAAAAAAAGAGACAAAACTAAATAAAAGTCACTTCATCTCAATATCGAACGATGTATAATACTCCGTACTTTATAATTAAATTGAACACTCGGAGCGCTCACAAAACATTTAAAATACCATACACATAATAAACCTACAGTTATTACTTATTAGTGGTGTTGTTGTTAATAGGAACAAATGATGCACCATGAAAGTAGTGTAACGTTTAAGGATCACTTTGCTTAAGATGCATTGCACACTGTGCTGTACGCTTTCCTGCTTCAAAATCCCCATAAATATGACAGGCACCAAGTAAGGTTTTCTAAACTAATGGTCTTGTGTCCTTCCAAGCAGATCAACCATGCAAACATAGTCAGAGAAATTCCATATTGATTAGTCATTAAAGAGAAATTTTTCCATCCAATTTTCCACTGACCCACCTTGGCTACAGGCATAAAGAACACACACAAGAGTAATTTCATTTGGTTCAACACCATCACTTACCATTTCATCGAAAACTTAGAGAGCTTCCGATGCTTGACCATTTAGTGCAAACCCCATAACCATAGTAGTCTATATAACTGTGGTACCATCCTTAATCAATACATCCGCATTTCACATACATATCAACCAGAGAATTGTCCATATATATATATATGTATGTATGTATGTATAGGCGAGGGATCCGGTGGGAAGGGTACTTAGCGTGAGAAACGTGAGAAGTAATATGAGCCGCTTGATCAATTAAATCCGACCATCAGCTTGCTGCAAAATTTAATAATAGAGTCCAGCAGCAACACTTCCCACGCGACCACGTACAATTCATCTTCTCGAAATCTCCAAAAAGTATTTGAAATAAAAACATCAAATGTCAAAACACACTCCTTTATTTCCTCTCTTCTCCAAACTCCATACCTCAACCCTCCCTGTTCCAACTCCTCATATTTATTATGAAAAATGCAAATATACTAAAATACAATCGAGATACATCACAAATTCATTAAAGATACATCAACTCTAAACTACGGAAACATCAACTCTAAATTACAGATACATTGATGCTACCCTACAAATACATCCAAACTCACATGCAACTACCACTGTATAATCACACAAATTACAGATACTTCAAAAGGAAACTGCAGATACATCAAAACCGAACTATAGATACACCAAAAACAAACTACAGATATATTAATAATATTTGCTGTATACAATTACTCAGTTAGATAAACATAGGATCAATTAATTGAATTGGGGGAAGTTGAAGAGTAAGAATTTTTTTTTTTTTTGGCAAATAATAATATATTATTACCAAGAGAGCTAGAGAACTAGCAAAAGAATACAAGGCACAACAGCCTAAGCAACCAAAACACCACTAGGTAGTAGCCAGCAGTTAACTAGCTACAAAGCCAACAATAAACAAAGACAGCACTAAGCTAACAACAACTGATGCTGATTATCAATAGCCTACAAGCTACTCTAAACTTAATTTCCTTCAGCATATCTTGAGAGCTTCTGCAAGAGTTAGTGAACACCTTAGCATTCCTTTGCAGCCATATACCATAGATACATTCTGCAAAATAGATGAGCAACAGTTTGAACCTGTCTCCTGATCTTTTTGCAGCTTTCATCATCCAAGCCATCTCACAATCAAACTTCCCCACTGGTCTGGTGAACTGTAAACTCCTCAAAACATGAGACCAGATAACATTTGAGTAACCACACTCAAAGAAAAGATGTTGAATAGATTCTGGTTGATTACTACACAGAGGGCAGGTGTTGTTATCCACTACTTTCCATTTTAGTAGCCTATCTAGAGTAGGAAGCCTACCCCAAATAGCCACCTAGGAAATAAACAAACTCTTTGGTGAAGCTTTGTTATGACAGACAAGCCTTCTCCATCTAACTTTCTCATAAAGACCCAATAGCCTCTGGTACATAGCTTTGATTGAATAAGAGCTATTCTTGCACACAGTATTCCACCCCCCCAACATCATCAATCATCTTATGTGAACCCAACACCTTCTGCAGGGACCAAGACATAGATTTAGGCCACTGAACATTCCTAATATCTCTTCCCTTGATATAATAGGTATTCACCCATTTACACCACAACTTATCTTTCTTATGAGTGATGGCCCGTAGTAACTTAGCAACGGCTGCCTTGTTCCAAATGCACATGTCTTTAAGATTCAACCCCCCTGCACACTTAGGTAAACAAATAGTATGCCAAGCCACCAGAGCTTTCTTAGAAGGATCAATATTACCGGTCCACATAAAGATCCTGCAGAAACTTTGGATTTCTTTAATCACCTTTTTGGGAAAAATGAAGATCTGACACCAAAAAGATTGAAGGATCAGCAGAATTGTTTGAACAAGTTGTAGCCTGCCTGCATAGGACAGGTGTTTAGCAGTCCAGGTCTTAGCCCTTGCAATCACTTTGTCAATCAAAGGCCTACATTGGTTGTACACTAACTTCTTGGTTGAGAGAGGAACACCAAGATATCTAAATGGAAAAGAGCCTTCAAGAATGCTGACAGACTCAAGAACAGTTGCTCTATCATCTCCATACACCCCCCCCCCATATAGATATTGCTTTTATCCATGTTAGCTTCTAACCCTGAAGCCAAAGAGAATTTGTTGAAAGCATCTAGGAGTAAGGCAATAGAAATAGGATCAGCTCAACAGAACATGAGCAAGTCATCTACAAATAGCATGTGAGTTAAGGCGAACTTCTCACACTTTGGGTGGAATTTAAAATCAGGTAGATGTTTCAGTTGCTGTAAGTGCCTGGACAAGTACTCCATGCCAATAGCAAAAAGGAAAGGAGACATTGGGTCACCTTGCCTCAACCACTTCTTTGCTCTAAAAGGAACACTAGGCTCCCCATTGATCAAGATGTTGTAAGAAACAGTTGAGATACAAGTGAACACCCAATCAGCAAAGATTTTAGGGAATCCCAACTCAATCATAACACTGTATAAGAAACTCCATTCAATGGAGTCATAAGCCTTCTTCAAATCTATGTTAAGCATGCATCTAGGTGACAGATGAGCTATGGTATAACCTTTAATGAGTTCAGTAGCCAACAAGATATTGTCTGAAATAAGCCTATCAGGGATGAAACCAGATTGGCAATCACTCACCACTTGACCAATAACACCTTGCATTCTAGAGGTCAGAATCTTGGAAACTAGCTTATAAACCACATTGCAACATGCAATAGGCCTATAATCTTTCACTCTAGTAGGATTTGGAATCTTGGGAATAAGATTAATGGAGGTGAAATTATACTGAGTAAGCATTTGATTAGAACTGAGCACTTCCCTCACTACTTGATACACATCCTGCTTGATAACAGGCCAAGCTTTCTTAAAGAACACTGCATTCAACCCATCAGGACCAGGGGCTTTATCATTACCAATACCTTTGATTGCAGAATCAATTTCCTCATTTGTCAATGCCCTGCAGAGCTCATTTTTTGCTGCATCAGAGAGTTTAGGACCACTTCTAACAGTAGGCACATGAATGGAGGGAAGGGAGGGAGCAGAAGACCCCATCATCTTCTTATAAAATGACAAAATGTCATGCTGAATGTGGTCTGGATCCACCAATCTAGTACCATTATCATCATATAGAATAGAAATTCTATTGAGCCTATTTCTTTCTTTCATATTGGAAAAGAAAAACTAGTTGTTAGAATCACCAAGGTGCAACCATTGGATTCTAGATTTTTGCCTCAAATCTATATCATCCACTCTCAACCATTTCCTGAGATTCTCCATACTTGTGGCTTCCTTGTTTAACAACTCAGGGTTAGAAGAATGCTGCAAAGCAGATTGAATCTCATCAAGCTCCTTTCTAGCTTTGGAAATTCTATCAGTAATACCAGCAAACTCTTCCTTGTGTAAATTCTTTAGGTGATTCTTCACTTTTTTTTCAACTTGCACCACAATCTAAACATAGCTGAACCAGGGACAGTATCATCATTCCAAACAGATTGGATGATAGACATGAACTTGCTATGATCAGCCAAGTAGTTAAGAAATCTAAAGGGAGACACTTAACCACAATAGGAGAGTGGTCAGAAATAGAAGGGTTTAAATATTCAGCCTGAACATTACTAAACTGATGAATCCAGCTTGCATTCCCCAAACACCAATCAATTCTACTAGCAATTTTCCCCTCCCCCACACCCTTATGCCAAGAAAAATAATAGCCAACACTTTTTAGAGGACACAGGCCAGCTGCTGTAACAAATTCATCAAAATCTCTCATTTCTGCAGCAGTGACAGGAGATCCATTGATTCTATCAGCTTCAGAAAGAGGTGAGTTAAAATCACCTGAAATAATCCAAGGATAACTCCCAACACTTCCTACAAGAGAAAGAAGAGAGTTCCATAAAGGCTTCCTGGTATCAATGGTATGCAAACCATACACCATGGTAACGTACAGGAAAACTACTCCAGTTCTATCTTTTATTTCACAATGGATAAACTGTTCATGGATAAGCAAAACATGAACATCTAACTCAAGGAATTGCCAACCAATCCAAATTCTTCCTCTAGGGTTCAAAGTATAGTTGTTCTCCCACTTCCAGTGTCTACCACATTTGCTAGTGACTTTATTGAAATTGCTGCATTTAACTCTGGTTTCTTACAAGGCAATAAACTTAATATTATGCAAATTGATCAGATTCTTTACCTCAGGGACCTTAATAGGATCATTAAGGCCTCTCACATTCCAGCTACACATGTTAACCTTCTTCATTGACAGTTTCAAATTGAGCACACAACCCCCCATCTTCACCTTCCATATGTCCATCAGAAATTTCTTTGAAACCCAATTCTCCAGAGAGCACACTGAAGGGATTGTTGGGAGTCAGAGATCTCATTTTAGAAAAGCCTTTAGTCCTTCTAGTAACAATCTTCCATGGATTTGGTTCAGTCACAACTGAACTATTCATTACAGGGGGGGTATGAACACTAGAAGCACCATTGTCTTGTTTCTGGATCACAACTGGCTGCACCTTTTGGGCTGGTTTTGGAACCCACACTTTCTTAGTGACTGGTTTTGGAGTTGGTGGATTGGCCTTCTTATCACAATCATGCCCTGCAGTACCACACTTCTTACAATATACAAGCTCCCAATCATACACCACAGACTCTTTAAACACCCTTCCAGTGGCATCCTCAATCCAAACATGATCAGGCAGAGGGGTAGTGATGTCCATCTCAATCAGGACTCTTGCAAATGAAACTCTATCCTGTCTAGTTGTGCATTCATCTGCAAAAAATGGTACCCCCCAGCAAACTATCGATTCTACTCAATGATTCACTCCTCCAACAGTTAAGAGGCAAGTTAGGGAACTTCACCCATAAAGGAATCACCCTAAGAACCTCCTCATAGAAATTAAATTCAGTTGTCCATGGCTTGATAATCACAGGTTTGCCATAGAAAGAGTATGGCCCCCCTACAAAAAACTGGTTCCTATCTTCAGTATGAGCAAACTTGATGATGAAGTAACCCTCATCATGGTAAAAAACTTGTGGTTGAGCCACAGAGTTCCAGACCCCCTCCATAAATCTCTTCACAAAAGCTATAGTGGGTGATTCTCCAACTACATACATCACCATTGAAGCTTGCCATTTTTCAGTCAAATCCTTCAGTTCACACTTCTGCAACTGAGCCACCTTCTTCCCCTCCTGAACTACTAGGGTAACAAACGTCAAAGAAGCCCCTTTTGCAGCCATTTTTTATCAAGTAAACAAGTTCTTCCATGGCTCCTTCGGAGCAACTTCAGGCATCACAACATTAGAACTATCAGGTTTTTCAACACCTTGATTTTGATTTGAGTTTCCAATCACATGATTATTTCCCACAATTCCTAGCTCACGATTAATTTGAAGGATAGTATTGTGAAGTTTACGCGAGATCATACCAGCTGATGGATGAACAATAGGAGAGTGCGTCAGTTCTTCCCCATTTGAATCGAAAACCAGAGCATCTTCATCTGGGTATGATTTTTGGGTGTCTTCCTGCTCAGTATTAGTTTCAAAAACACGTGGAATCACTTGAGAAACCTTCGCAGCATCTTTCGCAGTACCTATATTGAGCGCAGGCTTCTTCTTCTTCGCCATCAATGGAGGGTGGTGAACGTTAGTGAAATGCCCTTAACGTGCGCCCAAGCTCGAGAGAGAGAGAGAAAGAAGAACGTCTAAAAAATCCTTAGCTTATTTTTACTAATGTGAGTAAGAAATTGAAAGAAGAGAGAATGGATTACTTTAGTTCCTCACTTCCTCCATTTTTCGTTGAGATTATTGCAATATTTTCTTTAGATGATGAAGTAGATTATGAGAGAAGTGATTTTTGGTAAAATACAACAAGAGCTCTGGCGAAGACAACCATGAAATCTGAAAGATGAGAGAGTAATGGACAAGTGAAGAGAGATTTGGACAAGTACAAGAGAGGTGTCGTGTCACGGTGTCAAAGCTTCATGGAAGAAAATGACAGAGGGGTGAAACAGGGGCAAAGAGAAAAAGAGTACGTGAATTTTTTTTAGGTTGATTAAATGACGTGGGAAGCGGAAATAATAAACATCAGTGGAGCTATATTTGTTATACAAAATCTTGACCATTTATTCAGTTAAATGAACGGATATGAATACTTCTCACCCTTCTCACGATAAGGACACTTCTCACGTGAGCCTAAACCTATATATATATATACCTATATATATATATATATATATATATATATATATATATATATATATATATATATATATATATATATATATATATATATATATATATATATATATATATATATATATATATATATATATATATATCCAAGATTTATTCTCAAACCATGAGCTTTCTTCCCTTCATCTAAAGAAGCCATATTAGCACATGCTCTAAACGTAGTGGCGAGACTTAACCGATTAGGCCGTATACCCTCCATCTTCATTTCTCCAGGGAGCTCTAGTGCTTTACTTGGTGCCCCACAAGTCAAGCAGTCGGTTTTCATCGATGTCCAAGACCGAACATTCTTGCAATTGATCTCACGAAAAGTTCAACGTGAAAGCTTCAAGTACCCAAACATCATAGCATTCCAAAATACAATATCTTTATCCAAAATCCATCAAAACCCTTAATATTATCCAATAACTCACCATTCCTTATCCAAGCAGTGAAAAATCCATTATTGACAAACACATTCCATTCGTACTCGATTCGAATAACCAATGACTAAACCTGAGAAACAAACCTGGTAGAAGAGCAAGCATTAAGTGCACTAACTAAAGTCAACTCATTAGCCCCCACAATACTTAACATACAAGAAAAATATAAAAGACCATTGCGCACAAATCCAACTATAAACAAAGACCAAAGCACAACATTTCCCTGGGGCATTTCATCGAACAAGTGCACTGCATTATCAAAATCCGCAAATTTAAGGTACATATTAAGAAGAAATCTTAGAGAAAAATGGAACGGAAGCAACAGTTTTTGATGATCTTGGCATGAATTGCTTTCCCATGGGGTAAATCTGAGGTTTGGTGGACACTTTTGAGGAAATTATGGTACCCTTTCTCTTGCTCAGCTAATACATCATTTCCCAGATTAATGGCAATTTAGATGGTGGACCATGGTACACATAGAGCATGGTGCACCTTAAGAACACTAGTATATAATTGATAGAACATTTGGTTACGAGAAAAGAACATGAATATTTTTTTATTTAGGTTTTTAATAAATAGTAAAATAATATATTATTTTTATAACAAAAAAGTGAAATATTATATTGCATGTTCTTTTGCCGCAGTGTCATGTTCTTTTGCTTATGCACATATATTCTTTTGGTGCACCATGCTCTATGTGCACCATTGTCCATAGTCTTTTTTATTTTTCGAAAAAAAAAAAAAAAAAAAAAAAAAAAAAAAAAACCATTTTCCATAGTCCACGGATTGTTAATTAATGGGAGTGTAGGGAAGGATTAGGTTCTTCAATTTTAAAATAGGAAAATTTGTAATTAATAATCCAACCTTTGCCCGGTTTTCTTTAATTAAGCCTACCTATGCGATATTTCTAAATAATCCAACCTTTATGACCCAAATACTATTATTAAGCCTGGATGACCGGTTACCTGCTACAAAGTCAAGGAAAATTTGTAATTATTAATCCAACATTTGCCCGATTTTCTTTAATTAAGCCTACCTATGCGATATTTCTAAATAATCCAACATTTATGACCCAACTACTATTATTAAGCCTGGATGACCGGTTACCTGCTACAAAGTCAACGTTAAAAACGTTGACAACCTAAAGTTGGTTTCCCTGCTAAAATATTGGACACGTCATCATCACTTGCCACCTAAACAAGGATTTTATTTTATTTTCAAAAAACCCTTAACCCTTCTCTTCTCTGTACCGTGTTTCATTCCTCTCTCCTCCATTACTGCTGCTTCAACCACAATTGTACTGGTTCATGACATCATCAGCGATTTTCTTGTGGAAATAGGTGACTTCATCCACTGTAGACACCTACTTTTGTCCCCATTCCCGCAAGGGAAAGGTTCGATGATGAAAGCATAAAAGCTCCACTTGACAACTCATCTCCTATAAAATAAACGAATCTCGATTCCCCATTTCATTTCACCCGAAACCAGCTATTTATGGAAACCTGCTAAAAATAGTAACTGCCGTAAAAAAGTAGCTTCTAAAAGTGGCAAAATCTGTCAGAATTAGGTGTTGCATTCCAACATAAATCCTAAATGAGATAGAAAACTGCGAGAATCCTATTCCTAAAAGGATTCGGAAATAAGAGTTACGTATTAATTAAAATCCTAACGAGCCTAGAGTTCGTAACGGGCCCAGACGCATTCCGTCACAAATTGATACGCGCTAAAAGACTCAAATTAATCTCAAACTCTACAGATTTTAGAATCCGAATCTGACTAAACAAAAAACTGCCCAGACCCTATTTTCAACGCCTGGCTCTGGGCGCCGAAATCTTCGGCGCCCAGGCCTGGGCGCTGAAAATACCTGGGTACGTTTCTTTTCCTAATTCTTTGTGGATTAGAACTCTGCAATTCTATCTTTCCATGAACTCTTCCCTATAAATAGACCCCTAGTTTCGACGTGAAACAACACACAACAACACATAATATATTCTGAGTATTGACTCAAAACCCCTGAGCCCAAGCCTCTCGCTGCGAAACTATTCACGCGTTCTGTCGCAATCGATCCATAAATCGAACAGAACGTATCCTGTCCCATAATCGAGATTCGTTAAATAAAAAGGAGAAATAGCAAAGTCAAAGTGGTTAGTTTTCTGAGAACCCTGACGCACCTCTCAAGGGTGCGTCGTAATGTGTCCCTTTTCGATGATTTAACCGCTTTCCTCGCCCTTTTTATGAACTGTTAAACTAACCTAATATGATTGTTCTATCACGCCTAATAAATATAATATTTTTGGGAAATCGGATTATCATGCTAGGTCCCTTAATGATATTTAAATCAGATAATCACGATCGAATTAGTATTATATGCTGCATACTGCTAAAATCAATTCAGATTAGTTTAATAGTTAACGCATATCCCTTCAATTATTTATGCTGAGCTAGTAAGGATATCCTGCCTCTAGAGTTATCGACGAGCGAATTACTCCTCTCGGTAGTTACAGTCCCCCGAACCCTCAATCTCTACCTTGCGGGTGTATATTGAGAGATCCCCACACCAGGGATCACAAGGGAACCTACGGCCGTCGTGGTCAAACATAATTGCACTCCCTTTATATCACGATAACCGGGTTTTGTCAGTTTTTCTCATTGTCGTTAAAAACTGAATGGCGACTCCTATATTACTAGTCAATTGGGTGTATACTCATAGGAAATCCAATTACACTTGATTGAATAAAAAGAATCGTCACACCCACGAGAGACAGGTCACGCATTAGCCTCGCGCTTTTTCGACCCCCTCACAGTGGCGACTCCGCTGGGGATAGTGAAGGAAATACTCGTGCTTGTAGGTAATCAAAATAGCCGAAGGGTGAAACGATCCTACCCCGCGTTTATTTCCCCATCAAGTTGGGACGACCTGAAAATCAGCATATTAATGTGAACGGGCAGAACATCATAACGAATCTCGGCTCCCTCGGGAGTTGGGACTAAGGATACCTTTTTTCGCCAATAGGGGGGTGCATACGCCGCGCATGTTTCCCACTCGGTACTTGCGCAGGTAGTACACCTATCCCGAACCCAATCGCTCGCCCATTAGGTCCCTCTCGCCTGCATGCCCCCTTGGCTTGCACTTGCGGGTTGGCCTCTTGAGCGAAATTCGTCTGTTGAAGACACTACCTCGACCGGGGCATGTGTTGGATCTACGATAGAAGCGGTACCAAGCCAGGCGCAAATACTACCCATAGAAGCCTATCATAAACTACGTGGCATATTCAATTTTCAAATCCATGTTTGTAATGTAGTTATGTGTAGCGAAATATGTGATTGTGTGTGACAAACTATCCTAGAAAACCAATGACCTTAAAAATTGCCCAAACATTCATAGACTAATTTGCCAAAGAGTTATACCAAAACACGTGTTCCGCAAACCCGAATGATCGCCACAAAATAAGCGACGCTCGGGATGGCCTGTAACGAATCCCACAAACGCTGCACAACGCGTAAAGGACGTTATTAGGCAAGCACACAAAATTAAGTCGCATAAAACAAAAGAATATACGCGAACAGAAAACGAGTACCAGTTAGGGACGCATTTTCAGCGCCCCTGGCTGGGCGCCAATATTTCTCACGCCCACTGCTGGGCGCTGAAGTTGCTGCCTGGCCTTTTGGTCAGGCACAGCAGCCTCGGCGCCCACGCATGAAGAAAATACGTAGCAAAAAATATAACTTTTCGTAAAAACAATTGCTACGAGGGCGTATGAAAAGGCACTCGATTCTAAAAGCGACTAAAAAATAAAAATAAATAACTCTTTGCGTCGTTGTTAGGCCTCCTACGACGACAATGCTCGACACTAAAAACCGAACATGCTAATAATTATGAATGTCACATGGGCGAAGTATTCAAAAAAAATAATGTTCGAATAAAGTCTTCAAGAAAAAATAAATGTTCAAATAGAAAATGAATAAATCCGAGTCTAGACTAGGCTATGCCAAAGTACAATCCAAATCCTAAGTCTTAGTTGTCTTAGAATCGGTCCTAATGCTTGGTGTCGTTCTGCAAGTTAAAAGGTTAAACCATATTGAGTCTCCCCTCCTAACATTTAAATCAATAAGCACCCATATGTAATTGTCATCCCTTACTAAGAGTCTACGGCCTCAATACTCTCTCTCACCAATAAAAAGAATATGTTATAGTATTTGCAAAATGGAAACGGTCACATTCTGAAAATCATTCCCCCATAGTCGCACAAACCCCAAAGTGAACCTAAGGTGTCAATACCATTGGCAAGAAAAATCAATGGCCTCAAGGCTTATAATCACATTGGGTCACGACTATCATAGTCCTCTCGAGTCACTCACTCCTTGAAATACTATTAAGTACGGACTAAGAGATCTTCCATGAATGCAACATGACCAACCATGAAAATACCCAAATCGGCATACCAATAGGGCTACCATTGGGGTAAAGCAATACACACTAAGAGAGAAGCCGCACTAATGATTCTAGTCTTGCAAAAATAAAAAATCGATCTCCCCAATTAACTACCTTGCCAACATTAAACAAAATGGCGCATGACAAATGAACACCGAAGGTTTAAAATCTAAAGTGTCAACCAACGAAAGTTATGGTCCAATTAGCCTAAGTCTGAGAGTTGCTTGGTCAAGTATTATAGGCTTACGCCACGTCATTATTTTGAGTCTAGGCCACCTCCTTGTATTCATACACGGGTTATAATCAGAAAGATTAATGAAAGTTTGAGTCTAAATCACAACTTCCAATTAAATCTCAGAAACTAGAATCTGAAAAGAAACAAAAATTACTTTCGATGTAATTCTTTCGTTAAAATTCAATAAGGTAAAAACAACATTTTGAATCTACGCTATTTTAAGAAACGACTAAATACGCTTGCAAAGTAAGACAATTTAAAGGTCCGCCCTAGGCCTACTAAAATTAAAGGTCCACTATAGGCCTACCAAACGAGGCTCACTCAGTCTCGCCTCGTGACTCAAAGACCACAACCATCTACCTTTTAGCCCAAATTGATTGAAGGATTTATGTTGGGGAGAAATCCCAAGCAAAAAGAAAAAAGAGAAAAAGAAAAGGGAAAGCGAAAAGAGCGAGCCATGAAATACTTAGCCCGTACCTCCCAAAGTGCGAAATTTACCCAAGTAAACGAAGGAAGAGAATTGAGTCAACCAATCCAAATCATAAAATTCTACGATGTCTACCCTTTCCAGTCCTTATGTTCTTAGACACCTTCGCTCTGGGGCCCCTGTTCAGCTCATTTAACCCATCCATGTTCTCACTGCCATAACCCAACAAACCATTACCTCGACTCTTGTTCTTGAACTTGTTGTCAACCGCAAACCACGCGCGACCATTAACACGTGCGTCATACCCATTATTTCCAAAGCCCAAACCTGTTCTTACACCACCATTAGCATAATGACCATATAACTTGTGTGGATACATCCAGTTGATATACCCTTGAGCCGTCCCCATGCTACTCATCGACCTTGGTTGATTTAAACTCATGACACTAGCTTGAGGCTGCAAGTTGTGAGTCCTAGCAGATATAATCCTCATGCTTGACCAATACCTATACAAATTATCCTATCTCATTCAACCCATTTTTCAAACCGTCTTGAGTCACGAGTAAAAAAAAGAAGACAAATGAAAAGTACAAAACAATAATGAATAAAAAAAAAGCAAACTTTGCAAAGCGCGTTTAAAAGTTCATCTAAAAAGAAAGAGAAGCATATAGCGCACCAAAAAAGATCCGCCCAGAAATAATCTTCAGCGCCCACAGCTGGGCGCCGAAACCTTTAGCGCCCCAGCCTGGGCGCTGAATCTCTCTACTCGCCAAATTTTGTCCAGAAGTGCTTGTCATTTTATCCGCACATGCACGGAAAAATAACGAACACTTGGAGGGGTACAACACGTATTCAGACGTACGTACCACGTACTAAAAAATACATGTACTCAAAAAATATATAAAACAAATTTTTACGGCAAGGCAGCAGATTAAAATAATAATAAACTTCACTTATTCTACCGTTTCAAATAATATGTTTCCACCTCAGAACGTACTTGTTTAAAATCGGCATCCTAAGAAACCATTTTCTAGGCTAAGAACTACGCAAGACCTGATTCCAAATTAAAATTATTTAAGGCGGATACGTAGGCAATCCATGATTCGGTCCAACCAATTTGCAAAAATATTAAAGCCTATAGAATAACAAGAATAAAAATAGAAGTTCCTTGTTGAAATTTAATTACTTGCAACCCAAGTCGAAAGAAAAATTTAAGTCAAAGGAAGAATCCAAGTCACCAAGATGCCAAAATTAATGAGCACACATCGAAAAATAATAAAGGCACGTACCTTGCCAGAAGGAGCACTCACACTCCTAGGCGCATAGCCAAGACTCAAAAGATCGCTCTGTCTCAATTGAATGGGGGCTAGCGCAAGCGCCCATGACCTCTAAAGTACTTGACTTGACCCTCCCTAAAAGCGAACTAACTCACTTAAAGACTTTCTTTCACCACTAGACATAGTCGTTCGCTTAAAGACCTTCTTTCACCACTAGACACAGTCATGATCGCCAACAAATAGTAAGGGCAGTAAGCTTGCAATAAAGAGGATTGTTCTACGGCATCGCCCCATCGTTCCTCCGAACTCAGGGTATCCGTTCGTGGTAATTCAAATGCTTGCTAATCTCCTTTAAAAAAAAATCAGACATTGTCAATAGGACTTGGCACTTAACCAAGGCTCACCCTACTCAGACATATGACACGGGCATCTAAAATCGAAATCTAAAAACATCGTTAATGGGAAGACATAATAGCAACTGGGGGCTAAAAATTGAAATGAAAGAGCATAGGGAAAGAACTAGGTATACCTTGACCTTTTGTGCAGACATACACCAAGTAAATCTAAGTCGTTTGAAAACGGTTTATATTCCCGCAATTCTGGAAAAGATGG
The DNA here is from genome assembly GCF_020520425.1 of Spinacia oleracea. Classification (NCBI taxonomy): domain Eukaryota; kingdom Viridiplantae; phylum Streptophyta; class Magnoliopsida; order Caryophyllales; family Amaranthaceae; genus Spinacia; species Spinacia oleracea. Next base: position 57,342,647 of record NC_079488.1, read on the forward strand.
CCCTAAAAGCCTAAAGCATATGCCGCACGGGCACAAGTAAAATCTTGGCGCCTGCACCCTGGCTTCCAGCAAATCCTTATACAGCATTCCAAAAATCGTAACAGTATTTTGATTCACTCATGTGATCCTGTACGAACCCTTCTATAAGTCAACTTGCCTAGGACGCCTCGGATTGTACACAGTAGGACTCGGATTTTAAATAATTTTCAAATGATTTTTAAAGACTTCTTCGAACATAATAAAGTGTCGTTGGTTTAAGCTTAGTATGCGTCTATCTCAATGTTGCAAGTGAGTCAAAAAGATTTTTAAATATGATTATGGGTAAAGAAAGGCACCTAACTTTTGGTCAAGGCATACTTCCACATGTTACTACCTTGACCATGGCAATGTCGCACAATACGACATTTACAAGAGAAGCAGCAAAATCACTACTCGAACGTACCTCGCACTAAACGAGTCTGGTTCAAACTATTCATGATCCATGTCACCATGAATGCATAAAAACGTATGCAAAGCATTATAGCACCAAGCCAATCCCGTAGCTACAATTGGTGGCTTGAGAAAAACACTCTGAAAATGCTCGAAATGACGATTTCATCGCAAATTCTCGACGCTAATGCTATACATACATCATAGGGGCACAACCCTAAGCTTTAATCGTGTAAAACGAATCTTAGAATGGCTACAACCCCTCCCAAATTCTAAAACACTACTTAGAATATATAAAGTCACCCCACTAACAAGGGTAACTGAAAGTCGCGAGTCACCAAAACTCCGATCAAACCACTGCACATAACGCTCGCCCTACAAGCGCCCGTTACACAGTCTACCTCGTTCCAAAGCAAAAGCGAAAGAAAAAATCAAGGATAAGAAATGTCAAAATATACCCAGAGATAATTTTCAACACCCAGAGCTGGGCGACGATATCTTTAACGCCCCGGCCTGGGCGTTGTATATCTCTGCTTGCTAAATCTTGCCCTGATATAAAAATAAGAAAGAAACACCTATGAATCCTCGCATCGAACGAAGTAATAAGCCGTGCAAACCCACGCAGAAGGTGCTACACTTATTCGAACACCTGAACAAGGCATGATGAAATACTCCAAATAATGATATCCCAACACTTGGAAGAATGTTCTAAGACACGCCGTTAGGCCACACAAGCCTGCGTTGCACCATAATCCCACAGCACAAGTCTAAAAAAGGGTAAGGCACATTGCACTAATGCAAGCACGACCAAGGGTAAGAGGCAAAGACTACTTATCGCCCAAATGCAAGCCACACGACTTCTACATTAAGGATTAAAGGTAGCAAAACATTACCTACCACGGAAGGAATAGCTCGCACCTACACGAGCAAAACCCCAAGGCATCTTTCTCGAAAGAACCTACAAAATCGTACGCCAAAAGGAAGTATCCCAACATGCATACTTGGGGGCTCCAAGCTACGAAACAACCATAACAAAATAAAAAAAATCTCGAAGCAAATGTTTGAACAATCGAAAGGGCACGATGTTTGAGCCCACTTCATGAATGGACCTGACCCCTATCAAGCTTCTAAGCAAACTATTCAAAATCAGTCATTACTCAAAAAAAAATGATTCAAGCAATCTGATTAATGGACCGCACACAACGGCCATTCTATGAACGCTCGTTCGCGCATACATATCATCATTCACGAACACGTTCAAAAAATATAAGAGCGGTCAAAGTCTTACGCCTCAAGGTATGTTCCTCGGACCAAATAGACTCGCCCAACTACTGCAATAACTGTACGCCTTAAAGAGCAACAGTTCCTTAAAATAATCGCCCCAAAGCGACAAGCACCGTAGTCCACCGATCGGCTACGGCTTCTCAAGAAAATCATCACGTTCTAAAGAAAAAAAAAACAAAAGACAAGAGAATACATAGAACTTCCAAGTGAAATAAACGAATGAACAAGAGGCCAACTGTGTCATCAAAAGACCAGCCCAAACAACACTTTCAACGCCCCACCTGGGCGTGAATTATTTCAACGCCCAGGCCTGGGCGCCGAAAATGAATCCAGGCTCAAAAGGCCCTAACTTCTATTGGGCCCTGCCATATTCATTCGGCTTGAAAATTGCCGATTTCTTCACTGAAATTCGCACCTCACGGCTTTGTTAAAAATAGCACACTACTATAAGAGGTCGCTCGCACATACGAGCATGACCCCGAACATGATTACAAGACGCGAAAAACAACCGGCGAGCCCCAACACTTGGGGGCTCGCGAAAAGTGGATTCCAACAAAGAGCGCACAATCAAAATCACATTCCCAGACTGCGCCACGCACCATATCATGTTTGGATATCTCAAAAAATATATTGTTAAATATACACAGTGTGGACCCACTTATAGGACACATCTAATCAGGAAATATTATGACCCACCAACAGGTTGTAATCACCAAAAGCTCTTCTACATAGGCAAAATAAGAAATTCAAAATGGGCTCGCCCACCCTCAGCGGGCGGGGTCTGCGTTACTAGCCGCGCAGGTCCTCAGTTTTTCAAAGAATAAAGTCTTCAAATTTAAAATAGGCTCGCAATCTTCAGCCGGCGGGGTCTACGGCGCAAACCACGTAGGTCCTTATTTTCAAAAAAAAAACAAAAATTTCAAATAGATTCGTCCACTTCTATCGGACGGGGGGTCCACCCTCAGCGGACAGGCTCGCCATCTTCAGCCGGCGGGGTCTACGTCACAAACCGCGTAGGTCTTTATTTTCAAAAAATTTAAAACAGATTCGTCCGCTTCTATCGGACGGGGTGTCCACCCTCAGCGGACAAGGTTCGCCACCTTCAGCGGGCGGGGTCTACGTCACAAACCGCGTAGGTCCTTATTTTCAAAAAATTTAAAACAGATTCGTCCGCTTCTATCGGACGGGGTGTCCACCCTCAGCGGACAAGGTTCGCCACCTTCAGTGGGCGGGGTCTACGTCACAAACCGCGTAGGTCCTTATTTTCAAAAACATCAAACAGATTCGTCCACTTCTATCGGACGGGGGGTCCCCCTCAGAGGACAGGCTCGCCCACCTTCAGCGGGCGGGGTCTGCGTCACTAACAGCGCAGGTCCTTAGTCGCTGCAGCGATAACTTTTACTGGATTTTCCTTCGTTTTACTTCCTATAAAAACAAGGGTACTGGATTTTCCTTCGTTTTACTTCCTATAAAAACAAGGGGGTTTTCTCGTTTAGCCAGCCCTGAAAATGAGAATCTTTAAAAACGTTTTACCTCGTGATTGGGCTTGGCCAGGCCCAATTACACTTTACAGCTTTAATTTCGAAAACATTTGTAGTTACTCCCAATGAAAAAGTGAGGGGGTTTCTACGCACCTTTAGATCCTTCCAATGACAAAGTGAGGAAGTTTCTATACTATCAGTTGACAAATACCAATGACACGTGAGGGATATGTCGACACTTCAAGTGATGACCCTTAAGTCAAATGTTATCACTCGGGGGCTCGTGAGACCCTCGCAAAACAGGTCACATACACCATGGCTTGTGCGACGCATCCGTCTAATACTTTGACAATCGTCTTACTCCAAGACTCAATCAAAGTGGGGGCTAACTGTAGACACCTACTTTTGTCCCCATTCCTGCAAGGGAAAGGTTCGATGATGAAAGCATAAAAGCTCCACTTGACAACGCATCTCCTATAAAATAAACGAATCTCGATTCCCCATTTCATTTCACCCGAAACCAGCTATTTATGGAAACCTGCTAAAAATAGTAACTGCCGTAAAAAAGTAGCTTCTAAAAGTGGCAAAATCTGTCAGAATTAGGTGTTGCATTCCAACATAAATCCTAAATGAGATAGAAAACTGCGAGAATCCTATTCCTAAAAGGATTCGGAAATAAGAGTTACGTATTAATTAAAATCCTAACGAACCTAGAGTTCGTAACGGGCCCAGACGCATTCCGTCACAAATTGATACGCGCTAAAAGACTCAAATTAATCTCAAACTCTACGGATTTTAGAATCCAAATCTGACTAAACAAAAAACTGCCCAGACCCTATTTTCAACGCCTGGCTCTGGGCGCCGAAATCTTCGGCGCCCAGGCCTGGGCGCTGAAAATACCTGGGTACGTTTCTTTTCCTAATTCTTTGTGGATTAGAACTCTGCAATCCTATCTTTCCACGAACTCTTCCCTATAAATAGACCCCTAGTTTCGACGTGAAACAACACACAACAACACATAATATATTCTGAGTATTGACTCAAAACCCCCTGAGCCCAAGCCTCTCGCTGCGAAACTGTTCACGCGTTCTGTCGCAATCGATCCATAAATCGAACAGAACGTATCCTGTCCCATAATCGAGATTCGTTAAATAAAAAGGAGAAATAGCAAAGTCAAAGTGGTTAGTTTTCTGAGAACCCTGACGCACCTCTCAAGGGTGCGTCGTAATGTGTCCCTTTTCGATGATTTAACCGCTTTCCTCGTCCTTTTTATGAACTGTTAAACTAACCTAATATGATTGTTCTATCACGCCTAATAAATATAATATTTTTGGGAAATCGGATTATCATGCTAGGTCCCTTAATGATATTTAAATCAGATAATCACGATCGAATTAGTATTATATGCTGCATACTGCTAAAATCAATTCAGATTAGTTTAATAGTTAACGCATGTCCCTTCAATTATTTATGCTGAGCTAGTAAGGATATCCTGCCTCTAGAGTTATCGACGAGCGAATTACTCCTCTCGGTAGTTATAGTCCCCCGAACCCTCAATCTCTACCTTGCGGGTGTATATTGAGAGATCCCCACACCAGGGATCACAAGGGAACCTACGGCCGTCGTGGTCAAACATAATTGCACTCCCTTTATGTCACGATAACCGGGTTTTGTCAGTTTTTCTCATTGTCGTTAAAAACTGAATGGCGATTCCTATATTACTAGTCAATTGGGTGTATACTCACAGGAAATCCAATTACACTTGATTGAATAAAAAGAATCGTCACACCCACGAGGGACAGGTCACGCATTAGCCTCGCGCTTTTTCGACCCCCTCACATCCACGCGCATTCAAATTTCGTCTCCAAAATCGTACAATTGAAGGTGAACTTACGAACCTTAGCGTTTTTGTTCCTGTTTTGGTAAATTTTGAATTTTGGGCTCCCTTGATGGTCAGTTCGTAAAAACCCGAGCTGTTGCAATAATATAGTTTTTTTTTTATGTTGTGGGATGTTGGTTATTGTGGTCTTGTTGATAATTTAGAAAGAAAAAAGGACCTTGAATTTGAAGAAGATCCAGATCCAACAGGCAATTGCTTTACCCCAACCATAGCAATTGCTGATTATTTTTTATGAACTTCGAATGGAGAGGTATGAGGGATCGACAATGGTGGAGAAGAGGTAGAAGAGAAATAATGGAGAGGAGTTCAGAGATGAAGTAGAAAATCGCATTGGAGAGAGGAACGAAAATTAAAATAGCAATTAAAGAAAATAAGGGGAAAAAAAATTATAATTGTTATATGCCATGTAAGGGTGGATAACGCTTATAGCAGGTTAGTAACTTGTTAGGCTTAATAATAGTAGTTAGGTCATAAAGGTTGGATTATTTAGAAATATCGCATAGGTAGACTTAATTAAAGAAAATCAGGCAAATGTTGGATTAATATTTACAAACTTTCCTTTAAAATAAAAAACAGTTTGATTGGCGGGATACCAGGAATTAATCACTCCGACTCGATATAATTGTGTTGTTACTAGTTCAAATTATATTATCAATTAATTCGGGACATAGGGATATTACTCCCTCCATTCCTAAATGATGTATCCATTTGGAAAAGGGTGGTGTTTTTAAGAAAATTGGAATCTTAATTTGTATTGGTATAAGTGTAATGATTGAGTGTAAGAAAAATGATTGTATGTAAGAGATTATAATAAAAAAAAGAAGAGAGAAAATAATAAAGAAATAAGGTAAGAGAGAGGAGTGATAATGATGGGTGATAAAGGAGGTGAGAGAGTGGGTATATGGGGAAGGGAAAAGAATTAAATAAATAGGGGTGAGGAAATTTAGGTGGGGAATCTTTAGGTATTTTGGTAATTAGATAGAAATATAAGGGTATTTTAGGAAAAAATGTATGTCCAAAAATAGAAACGGATACAACAAATACAAACTTTTGGAAAAGACGGTCTTACAGGAAAGACCGCTTTGTTGTCAATCAATATTCCACGCGTTTGCTGACGTGGTCGCAATGTCAGCATATTTTCTGAAAATATATATATCGTATTTTTCATTACTTTTTCATTTTATTTCTCTCTCATCAAAAAATTATAGCGCTCTCTCTCCCCATCCCCTCAAAGTCTCCGCCCCTCCCTTCCCTCAAAATCGTCGACGTTCTTCTCTCCGATCTGTCTGATCTCACATGCAAGGCGGTGGTTTTTGCTTGGCCATGACGGAGGTGCGACGGTGCGCTGATCGATCACCTTTGGTACTCTCTCTCTCCTCTCTCCTCTAAATGTCTTCGTTTTCCTTCATTTTTATTTGCAAAACCCTAATTCCATGATGATTTGTAACAGAAAAGGAGGTGGCGGCGTTCGTCGTCGTAAGAGATTATGGTTTCGCGAAGGATTAGGTTAGATTAACCAGAGTTGGCGACGATTTCGGTGGCCGGCGAGCAGTGAAAGAAGAAGCAGAAGAACAGCGGGAGAGATGATGCCGCCACCGTCGCGAGATCTCCAATTCGAAGAAAATCACAGATTAATGGAGGTTCGCTAAGCGTGAAGATTGAGAGCCACCGATCTGTTGAGATCTCGTAGCCTGATCGAGCCGAAGCCAAATAATGTCGGCGAGGCCGGAGCATACAGAATCAGGGAGCGGAGCGGCGAAAGAAAGAGCGGAAGAAGTCGTCGACTCCTCGCCGCCGCCGTCGTTGCCATCAACTTCCGATCGATGTTGGCAGATCAAGTTGTTCTACGCCAGAATTAAATGTGGTGATGGTTTCTTCTAAAGTACTCTGCTCCTCCGATCCGCTCTGCTTATGCGGTTGTTCCTTCGGTGTTGCTGGTGGTCGTCATTGGCGTTGCTCCTGTTGTCGCCGCCTCCTGACTCTACGTTGTTGCTTAGTTTTTTTTAGTTGAGAATAATTATGTTTTAGTTAACAATAATTACCTTTTAGTTAATTTCGTGTTAGTTATGTTGAATTTTGTTTTAGTTAAGAAAAAATCCATTTTAGTTAAGAAATAAAATTGTTTAGTTATATTTTTGTATTTATGTCAAATTTTATTTTAGTTATGATTTTGTTATATTTAGTTAAGAATAAATTTGTTTTAGTTAAGAATTAATTTGTTTTAGTTAAGAGTGTTTTAGTTTATTTAATATTTTCTGAGTTTTAGTAAAAATTCTTTTGATTTTAGTTACGATTTTCTTGATTTTAGTTTTTTTTTTTTTAAGGATTCTTGGTTTTAGTTAGTAGTTTTTTATTTTTAGTTATGTATTTACGAGTTTTAGTTAAGGTACATTTTTTTAAGCATGAAATCAATTAGTTAAGCAATATAATGACTTAGTTAACAAATGTAATTAATTAGTTAAGCACTGGAAATAATAAGTTTACATATATAAAGAACGTATTTGTTAAGTCTGAAATTCAATTAGTTAAGTATTGAAATTAATTAGTCAAGTAATGAAATCAATTAGTTAATCAATAAAATCAATTATTTAAGTATTTGGATCAATTCAAATTGAAACCAATTAGTTGACCACTGGAACTAATTAGTTTGCATTGGAACCAATAAGTTTGCAGGTATAAAGAAAGTATTTGTTAAGTCTGAAATTCAATTAGTTAAGTTATTGAACCAATTAGTTAAGCCTGACTTTTAGTTATGATATTTTGAGTTTAAGTTACGTATTTCCGAGTTTCAGACAACGAATTTCAGAGCTTTAATTAAGATCCAAAAATGAAACCAATTAATTAAGATATGGAACCAATTAGTTAATAAATGGAATCAATTAGTTAAGCAATAAAACTAATTAGTTAAACACTGAAACTAATAAGTTTACAAGTATAAAGAAAATATTTGTTGAGCGTGAAATTCAATTAGTTATGCATTGGAACTAATTAGTTAAATAATGAAAGCAATTAGTTAAACATTGTGACGAGTTAGTTAAATAATAAAACTAATAAGTTTACATATATAAAGAAATTTTTGTTAAGCCTGAAATTTAATTAGTTAAGTAATTGAACTAATTAGTTAAGCAATGAAACCAATTAGTTAAGCATTGAAACCAAGTAGTTAATCAATATAACCAATTAGTTAAGCAATAGAACCATTTAGTTAACCACTGTAACCAATTAGTTAAGAATTAAAACCAACTAGTTAAGCATTGAAACCAATAAGTTTAAAGATATAAAGTATTTATTAACCCTGGCATTCAATTAGTTAAGCAATGGAACAAATTAGTTAAACAACAGAACGATTTAGTTAAGCAGTGGAACCAATTAGTTAAGCAATTGAATCAGTTAGTTAAGTCAGAAATTCAATTAGTTAAGCAATGAAATCAATTAGTCAAACAATAGAACCAGTTAGTTAAGCAACAAAACGATTTAGTTAAAGCAATGAAATCAATTAGTTAAGCCTGAAATTCAATTAGTTAAGCAAGTTAAGCAATGAAACCAATTAGTTAAGCAATGAAATCAATTAGTTAAGCCTGCAATTCAATTAGTTAAACATAAAATTCAATTAGTTAAACTATGAAAACAATTAGTTAAGCCTGAAATCCAATTAGTTAATAATGAAATTTCATTAGTTAAACCTGAAATTCAATTAGTTAAGTTATGAAACCAATTAGTTAAACAATGGAACGAATTAGTTAAAGCAATAAAACCAATTAGTTAAGTAATGAAATCAATTAATTAAGCATAAAATTCAATTAGTTAAGCAATGAAAACAATTAGTTAAGCAATTGAACCAATTAATTAAGCACTGAAATTACTTAATTAATTAAGCACCAATTAGTTAAGAAATATAACCAATAAGTTTACAAATATAAAGAAATTATTTGTTAAGCCTGAAATTCAATAAGTTAAGCAATGAAACCAATTAGTTAAACAATAAAACCAATTAGTTAAACACTGAAACTAATTAGTAAAACAATGGAACCAATAAGTTCACAGATATAAAGACATTATCTGTTAAGCCTGAAATTCAATTAGTTAAGCCGGAAATTCAATTAGTTAAGTAATGAAACCAGTTAGTTAAAACAATGAAATCATTGCTTAACTAAAACAATTTTAATCATAACTAAATTAATTACTTTTAACTAAAACAAAATTATTCTTAACTATAACAAAAAAATTTCACTAAAACAACCGTTGTCATAAATGAAGAAAATATAACTAAACCATCGTTTTTCATAACTAAATACAACATGAGTTTAACTAAAGCCTCAATTCACGGCTTAAAAACAACACTAATATAAATGGAGCAAATATAACTAAAACATAGAATTTCATAACTAAATACAACATTTGTTCAACTAAAGAGTCTAAAAAAGTATAAATCAGAATATTGCAAATGGATTTGATAGTGATTCATTTCATTCACATTGCTTTCTCGTGTATATGTCCTTATCATTTGCAATAACCAAATCAAAGTTTAAATTCCAGATTTGATGAATAACAACTTCAAAATCAAATCAGAAGAGGGAGAAGACTGAAGAGGAACGTTGAACATTATCAATAATAACAACGATTAACACAAGCAATAGGAGGTTGTGACACAATGGCCACCACCGACCACCAGTCGCCCTCTGCACAGTTGCTCCTCCGCTACCATTAACAATAGCAGCGACCCCAAGCCACAGCTAGGTAAAACGCCGCCTCTGCTTCCCGCGACCACCAGACACCAACACACCCAAACACCAGCATCCTAATCGCTCTACACCACTACCAATGTAATCCCCCGTAATTTTATATATTTTGTTTATATATTTTAACGTATATTAATACATTTAAATATAATTTACGGATTTCAGAAATGAATGTGTAATTAAAATATAATTATTTTATTTCATTTTGAATAATTTTAATGATTTATGAAATCAAAATGTATTTTTGAATTTTACGTTAAAACGAATTCGAATTTCGAAATCACGTTCGATTGAAATTAGCAAGCAACCCTAACCATTTCGGATTCAATAACCTAAACCCTACTCCTAGCCCAATTGGGTAAAAGCCCAAACCAATAAAAATACTCCCTCCCCTTTTCTAATGCACGTGAACCCAAAGAAACACAAAAAAAAAAAACCTCCTCTTGCTCCTTCACTGTTCACGTAACAAGCACCAAACCCTCAACACCCTCCTCCTTGCTGCCGCTGCTCACGCCGCCGGACCCACCAGCACGTCACCGGCATCCCGTCGCCACTGGTAACGCCCACCTTCTCTCTTGTCGTTCTCTTTCTCTTGTTCGTTTTCTTGATCTCCTCCTCAACCGGTTCTTGTTCTCGCACAGCACCACCACCACGCTGAGCGCTCGTGGTTCGGCAATAACCGCCGTCCTCGTCGTCCACCCTTGCACGGTAGATTCCTCCTCCTTATTTCCGTTCTCCCGTCGTGTTTTCCTTTCTTTCGTTTCCTTTTCATGGCTCTCAAACCATGCCTTGATTGTTTTGCCAGCAACACCACCTCGCCGCACCGCCGCGTGCCGCCCAGCCTTCCTCGCCGCACCGCCGCGTGCCGCCCAGCCTTCCTCGTCGCCGGCAGTTCTCCCCCTTCCCTTATTCGGTTAAACCCTTAAACCCTAGACTAATTGAATGTCTTAATTATATATATTTTTAGCTTAAATTATGATTCTTGAATTTAGATTATAAGTCTCATGGTTTAATTTGCAAATTTCAGATTTTTACACGTGCGTAATTGAATTATTAATTTTCAGATTCGTATATTATAATTTAAACAATATTATTTTATTTTCAGATTATATAAATGCATTGAAATATTAGTTTTTTGATTGATTAAAGTATGAAATTCAAGGTTTTTATGATTGTAAATCATGGTAGGTCGAGTATGGATTATTAAATTTGTTGTTTCAATGTACTAGGGACGTAGATTGACCATGGTGAAGCTTTTAAATGAATCTATAGTGCGGAAAATTTAAAGTACGATGTTTGCAAAAGTTTTCAACGAATTTCAATAACTAATTCAACAATTATGATTCTAGGAAATCAAATGTTTAAGTTTTGATATTGGGGAAAGTTCTAAATATGCTTAGGATGCAATTAGAATGCGTTATTATGGTTGTCAATGATCAGAAATTGATTGAGATTATTTATTGGTTGTTTTAGGCGGAGAATTCTCTTTAGGCGACTTTTGAAAGTGTTAAAGTGGCCTATCAGTTTGTTTACACAAGGTACGTACATACCTGTGTGCTTGGAATGTGTGCTAATTGTTGAAACCATGTGTATTATTGATGAACCTGGTTATGTTAATGTTGTTGATGAACTTAGTCGGGTTGAAACTGCATGTTTGATACTGTTGGATGAACATATTAAACCTTTATTGCATTTTGAGGATTTTAACATGTTAGTATGGAAGATTGATGCAAACATGTTTGATTGGGAACGCTAGATTGTTTAGTATATAATTCAGATCAGTTAATTGTTGTTCCCTTTTTAGCTTTTCACTACTTTATGAGGGCGGAGGACCTCATTTAGTAAGTTGAAACCTTATACCCATATTCAGGGGTTAATTAGTATTAAAGAAAAGATTGGAGTTAATTGGAATGAGTCTTGTTAGATGCCTTTGTGATCACTTACTCAATTCCAAGATAAAAACAGTTATAAATAAATGTGAGTTGCATGCCTTATGTGATTGTTGAGTCATAACAGGGTGTCAATTTGTAAATCATGTAAAGTGAAACTGAGTAGCAATAGCTTTAGACTGTGCACGTCTAAAGTGACGGACAAACAGGAGTTGGGGTTCATGGTGGTAGCCCATGGCCTTTCATTCGGACCGGATTGATCACCGCGTCCTATTTTCAGTCAAACGTTCCTCGATATCGCAGGTCACTGAGGTTACGGAGTCGCGCCCGTACCTCGCCTAGCTAGAAAACTCGGTCCATTGCCTATTTAAATTAAAATAATGTTATTGTTATAAAAAGTCTAGTCCAGTCTAGCTTAGTCTAGTTAGGTATGGTCGTTAGATTATCATGCTTTGTTTGCCCTTAATTATGTTTAATAGTATCATGTTAGGATTTTTATTGCTTTAGTATGTAGTACTCAGCTTTGCTGATTACGTGCTTGTTTGTGTGTGTTGATCATGGCTATGCCTTATTGATCCTGTGATGACCCATTTCTGGTGAGCAGTCTCTAAGGATCAATAAGCATTGCCCATCTACAGGTTTGAAGATGATGCATCATTGGGATCGGGATTAGAGAGCTTGTAGTTCTATTTGTTTAATTAAGTGATTCAATTTGTTAACTTGAATTTGAAACTTGTCGTACTATTCGTATTTCCTTATTTCAGTTAATTGTTTTGGACCTAATATGTAATAGATTAATTATGAACCCAAAAGTTAGTTTTATGTTTTCCGCTGCAAAATTCTGAATAAGCCGTACGTTTTTACACGGGCGATAATACTTTGATAATTCCCTACAGTTATATTTAAAAAGAGGTTATTTTAGAAAATGGGAATTGTCGGGGTGTTACAAAGTGGTATCAGAGCTAAAGGTTTTACTGACATTTCGTGTCTACCTTTTATATCTTAGGCGCCTAACCAACTAATTAGTTATGTAAAAGTAATTTCACACTAGTGAATAAATTTAAAGTTATTAGCTAGAAATGTTTGAATTTATTTTAATATTGACTCTTGAATCGTGCTTTGAAATACGTTTTTATGCGAATAAATGTATTTCGATTCTTTTGAAATTTAAATTAATATTTCAAAAAAAAAAAAAAAAAAAAAAAAAAAAAAAAAAAAAAAAAAAATATTTTACTGCTGCTGCTGCTACAGTACCGTAAAAAAAAAAAAAAAAAAAAAAAAAAAAAAAAAAAAAAAAAAAAAAAAATTATTTAGTTATTTATCGTTTAATAATTATTCTTTTAATCAATCTAATTCTTATAAATCATTCTTGTTTATCCTTTTATGCTTCAATGTTGCATATACTATGATTATTTTGAGAGTTGGGTAGTATAGGAAAAGGCATATAGAATAGAAGCATTGTGCATGCATTATGTCAACATGATTGTAATTTCTCTACCTGCTAACTGTCGTGTCTTCCCTATGCATTGCGATTGATATATATATTCTTACTTATTGTGTATTGTGGGATCATACGGTAAGTGAGAGTACTAATTACTAACATAGAAACTATGTTTAATTGTTATAGATCACTAATCATGTCTGGCATACAAGGAAATAGAATAGGGAGCAATTCTAACCCTATTGTTCTAAGCGATGATGAAAATGAAATGGATTACGAGTCTGACATTAACAGTTACACCAGCCATGAACTTGTTTTGCGTCGAGTTTTAAGAGCAGGAGAACCTGATAGTGATGATGAAGCCCTTCGTGAATTTGATCGTGCTAGAGGGCAAACTAGAGTCGATATTTATCAAGCTGTTTTGAGACCTGAAAGCGATTCGGAGCCTGAGTTTGAGCATGAATTTGGGTTTGAGTTCGAACAAGAATTTGAGTTTGAATTCGAACATGAATTGGAGGTTGAACCTGAGTTTGAGTTTGAGCCCGAACAAGAACCTGAACCTGAGCCTGAGCCTGAGGAAGCTAATCATCAACTTCAAGGTCTACGAAGATCCTCTAGGCCAAGAAAAGAAGCTTATTATTTTGATATGGATGACGATGATGAACTTAAATATGAGTTATTCACCCTAGAAGGTTATAGCGAATCAAAGGACAAGTCTGATGACGTTTCCCTTTAGCTTTGCTTACATATTTAGTTGTGTGTGAGAAAAATGTTGGACAATCCGCCCAACCATAGTTTATGTTATATCGTAGAACCTTTTTACGTCATTTTGAGAACAGGTGTGTGTTAATATTTAGGATTGTTATTGACATTCTTCTGAGGAATAAAAGCTAGATTATTGACTATCTAAAAGATCAGAGTTTTACGGGCACGCAAATGGAATGTTTTCTTCTTTTATTCTAACTTATTATTCGTGATGATTGAAGTTATTCCTTGTCTCTCAGTTAAATGTTTTGCATGATTGTTCATTTCGTGTGCATTTTGAATGTTAATGTGATATTGCATTGCTAGAGGATAATGTAAGTAAAGTTTCGAACTTGAACTAGAGCATATTAATTTCAGGTCGCGCTCTAGGATGGCCAATAATAGTGACCTAGCTGCTGCTATTCGCCTCTTGGCGGAAAAACTAACCCAGGAAAGAACTGAGCGTCCCGATTCTGCAGGGGACATGTTTGAAAGGCTTGCGAAAGTTAAGCCACCATACTTTAAGGGGCAGGCAGACCCCACCTTCCTTGAAAACTGGATCAGGGAATTTGAGAAACTATTTGGGGCGGTAAACTGTCCTGAGCATATGAAAGTAGGCCAAGCTGTCCTCTACCTGAAAGATGAGGCCGACCTTTGGTGGAGGGAAAATGGCACTAGACTAAGCGCTGCTGAGGGATTCAATTGGGATTCTTTTATTGTTGCCTTGAGGGGGAAGTTCTATCCTCCTTTTATGAGGAAGCAGAAAGCCCAGGAATTTATCAACCTTAGGATGGGGAATATGACCATCGCTGAATACTACAGTAAGTTTATAGCTTTGTCGAGGTTTGCACCTGAGGTGGTAGCTACTGAGGAACTAAAGGCTCAGAGGTTTGAACAGGGGTTAACCGATGAAATCCAACTGGGATTAGGCGGGGAAACCTTTACGTCCTTAGACATTGTGTATGGGAGAGCTGCCCATATTTATGGCCTGCAGACCAGGAGGGACAAAAAGAACATTGTTGTTGGGGATAAAAGGAAAGAGTTTAATGCTGGGGGAAGTCAGGGGAACTTCAAAAGGAATAGAAATGGAAATGGGGATGGTAATGGTAATGGCAACTTTCAGGGAAGGAATAACCAGGGGAATAACTACACCAACAAAAACCAGCCTAACAGAGTGCATCACTGTAAGATGTGCAACAACAATCACCCTGGGAAGGACTGTAAGGGGGAATTGGTGACTTGCAACTACTGTCGTAAGAAGGGGCATAGAGAGTATGAGTGCTTTACAAAGCAGAAGAGAGAGCAGAAAGGTAGTGGGAGTAGTAACCAAGGGAAACCAGGGTTTAACCATTCGGGGAACCAAGGTTCGAAGCCTGCTGGGGCACCAAACAACCAGGGAAACCAAAACAAACCTGCCAATGGAAACAACAATAACATCAAGGCTCCCGGAAAGCTGTTCGTAATGAGTAGAAATGAAGCTGAACGTTCTGCAGACGTAGTTTCGGGTACTTTCTCTATCAACTCCTTACCTGTTAAAACATTGTTTGATTCAGGGGCAACATATTCTTTTATTTCGACCTCTATTGTTAAAAATTTGAAGTTAGTAGATTTTGAGGCAATTGATTCACCTGTTAGTATGCCTAATGGTGCAACAATAAGGTGTACGAAATTATTTAAGAACTTGCCTTTGAAAATAAAAGATTGCACTTTTCCATCTAATTTGATAGAATTTAGTTTGGGGGACCTAGATGTGATTCTGGGGATGGATTGGCTAAGCTTATACAAGGCCAGGATAGACTGCGAGATTCAGAAAGTAAGCCTAAAGAACCCTACTGGGAAATCAATATCATATAGACGTTTTGGGAAGTCTGGGAACTTTGGGGTGATCTCCGCATTACAAGTGAGGAAACTGGTCAATAAAGGGTGTGAACTATTTTTCTGTAGTGTCCAAGATGTGAGTAAGAAAGTTGGGGTAGAGATAGGGGATGTCCCAATCGTAAGAGAATTTGTAGATGTATTTCCGGATGAGATTCCGGGTATGCCACCGGCTAGAACCCTTGAATTTACCATAGAGTTAAATCCCGGAACTGCACCTATATCCAAAGCACCTTATAGGATGGCACCCCCAGAAATGAGTGAGTTAAAAATACAATTGCAGGACTTGTTCGACAAGGGGTACATTAGGCCTAGTGCATCACCGTGGGGAGCTCCAGTATTGTTTGTCAAAAAGAAAGATGGGAGTATGCGGCTATGTATTGATTATAGGGAGTTGAACAACGTAACAATCAAAAACAAATATCCTTTGCCTAGGATAGATGACCTGTTTGACCAGTTGAACGGGGCAAGTGTATTCTCAAAGATTGATTTGCGTTCGGGATATCACCAATTGAGGGTAGCTGAAAAAGACATTCCTAAGACTGCATTTAGGACTCGTTATGGCCATTATGAGTTTACAGTAATGCCTTTTGGGTTAACCAATGCACCCGCCATCTTTATGGACCTGATGAATAGGATTTTCCATGAGTTCCTAGATAAGTTTGTGGTGGTATTCATTGATGATATTCTGATCTATTCGAGGAATGAAAAGGAACATGACGAACATTTGAGGGTTATCTTGGAGACGCTTAGGAAGAACCAGTTGTATGCAAAGTTCTCTAAGTGCGAGTTCCGTCTGGAAAAGGTAGCATTTTTGGGGCATTATGTGTCAAAGGAAGGAGTCTCTGTGGATCCTGCCAAGATTCAAGCTGTGAGTGAGTGGCCTACCCCGAAGAATGTGTCTGATATTCGGAGTTTCTTAGGTCTAGCTGGGTATTATAGGAGATTTGTGAGAGATTTCTCAAAGATAGCAAGACCCATAACCAACTTGATGAAGAAAGAATCAAAATTTGAGTGGAGCGAAAAATGTGAGGAAGCCTTCCAAATTCTCAAAGAGCGTTTAACCTCAGCACCTGTTTTAACCTTGCCTGATGGGAATGAAGGGTTTGAGGTGTATAGTGATGCGTCGAAGAATGGGTTGGGGTGTGTATTACAGCAAAATGGGAAGGTGATTGCGTATGCGTCGCGTCAATTAAAACCATATGAGGCTAATTACCCTACCCACGATCTAGAGCTAGCTGCGATTGTTTTCGCTTTGAAAATTTGGAGACATTACCTCTATGGGGCAACATGTAAGATCTTCACAGACCACAAAAGCCTAAGATACATTTTCACCCAGAAAGATCTCAACATGAGACAAAGAAGATGGTTAGAGTTGATCAAAGACTATGATTTGAACATCCAGTACCATGAGGGGAAAGCAAACGTAGTTGCCGATGCATTGAGTAGAAAATCTAGCCATAGTATGAATGTCTTGGTAGTGCCTGAAGAGTTGTGTCGAGACATGCAGAGACTTAGCCTGGAAATAGTAAACCCTGGGGAAACCAAAGCAAAACTGAGCGCATTATCATTGGGGTTGTCTATATTCGAGGAGATTAGAGAAAGTCAAGCCGGGGATGAGTGCCTAGAGAGAATCAAAGAAAAGATGGGTCAAGGGAAAGAAGTAGATTTCAAGATTCATGAGGATGGTAGTTTGAGGTTCAAAGGGAGATGGTGTGTACCACAGAAGTGTGAAGAACTCAAGAGACGTCTTATGGATGAGGGGCATAATACTCCATATTCTGTGCACCCTGGGGGTGACAAATTGTACAAAGACCTGAAACAAATCTATTGGTGGCCTAATATGAAACGGGAAGTTGCTGAGTTTGTGTCTAGATGCCTAACCTGTCAGAAAGTCAAAATAGACCACAAAAGACCCATGGGGAAAGTTCAACCTTTAGAAGTGCCTGGATGGAAGTGGGATTCCATTTCTATGGATTTTGTTACTGCCTTGCCTAGATCAAAGAACGGAAATGATACCATTTGGGTGATTGTGGATCGTCTAACAAAATCAGCCGTGTTTATTCCGATTAAAGAGACTTGGAAAAAGAAACAGCTTGCAAGGACATACATTAAGCATGTAGTGAGGTTGCATGGGGTCCCAACCGATATTATCTCATACCGTGATTCAAGATTCCTCTCGAAATTTTGGCAAAAGGTCCAGTTGAACCTTGGGACAACTTTGAAAATGAGCACTGCTTTCCACCCTGCAACCGATGGTCAGACTGAGAGAACAAACCAGACTATGGAAGATATGTTGAGGGCTTGTGCGATTGACTTTAAGGGTAGTTGGGAAGACCATCTAGACTTGATCGAATTCTCATACAACAATAGCTACCATGCAAGCATTAAGATGGCACCTTTTGAGGCACTATATGGGAGAAAATGTAGAAGTCCCACCTGCTGGAATGATTTCAGTGAAAATATAATCTTGGGAACGGAATTCATTGAGGAGACTGTCAAGAATGTAAAAATGATTCAGGCTAGAATTCAAGCTGCCCAGGATAGGCAAAAGAGTTATGCTGATCTGAAAAGAAGAGATGATGAATTTGCAGTAGGTGATAAAGTGTTCTTGAAAGTATCACCAACCAAGGGTGTGATGAGATTCGGGAAAAAGGGGAAGCTAAGTGCCAAGTATGTAGGCCCATATGAGATTCTGCAACGAATAGGGAAAGTAGCTTACAAGTTAGCCTTGCCAATGGAGTTCGAAAAGATGCACGACGTGTTTCACATTTCCCAACTAAAGCGCTATATCCCTGATGAGCGTCATATCTTAGAGCCTGAGAGAATCCAGATCGATAGTAGCCTCACATACGAAGAAAGGCCTGTGAAAATCCTTGATAGAAAAGTGCGTAGTACACGCAATAAGGACGTCAGCATAGTGAAAGTGCTTTGGTCAAACCACGAGTACGAAGAGGCAACGTGGGAAGCCGAAGCTGAAATGAAGATCAAGTATCCAGAGTTATTTCCTGAGGTGAGTTACGAGGGCGTAACTCGTTTTCTTTAAGGGGGGTAGAATGCGATAGAAATTCGCGCTTTTTACCTATTTTTATGGTATTTTTATGCATTTTATGCTTATTTTTAGCCACTTCTACATGTTGATGCAAGTAAATAGATTCTCCGCATAAGAAAATGTGTTCTTGAATATTGCAAGTAACTCTGTGTTGGCAAAAGAGTGAACAAGAGTGGCACAAAGTGCTTCTACAATAAGAATAAGTTGAAAAGTTTGGAAAGATATGTGAATTTTCGTGTCAAGTTTCGGGACGAAACTTCTTTTA
The DNA here is from genome assembly GCF_020520425.1 of Spinacia oleracea. NCBI lineage: Eukaryota > Viridiplantae > Streptophyta > Magnoliopsida > Caryophyllales > Amaranthaceae > Spinacia > Spinacia oleracea. The sequence continues at coordinate 57,361,746 of NC_079488.1, forward strand.
AGAGGGGTAGATTGTAATCCCCCGTAATTTTATATATTTTGTTTATATATTTTAACGTATATTAATACATTTAAATATAATTTACGGATTTCAGAAATGAATGTGTAATTAAAATATAATTATTTTATTTCATTTTGAATAATTTTAATGATTTATGAAATCAAAATGTATTTTTGAATTTTACGTTAAAACGAATTCGAATTTCGAAATCACGTTCGATTGAAATTAGCAAGCAACCCTAACCATTTCGGATTCAATAACCTAAACCCTACTCCTAGCCCAATTGGGTAAAAGCCCAAACCAATAAAAATACTCCCTCCCCTTTTCTAATGCACGTGAACCCAAAGAAACACAAAAAAAAAAAACCTCCTCTTGCTCCTTCACTGTTCACGTAACAAGCACCAAACCCTCAACACCCTCCTCCTTGCTGCCGCTGCTCACGCCGCCGGACCCACCAGCACGTCACCGGCATCCCGTCGCCACTGGTAACGCCCACCTTCTCTCTTGTCGTTCTCTTTCTCTTGTTCGTTTTCTTGATCTCCTCCTCAACCGGTTCTTGTTCTCGCACAGCACCACCACCACGCTGAGCGCTCGTGGTTCGGCAATAACCGCCGTCCTCGTCGTCCACCCTTGCACGGTAGATTCCTCCTCCTTATTTCCGTTCTCCCGTCGTGTTTTCCTTTCTTTCGTTTCCTTTTCATGGCTCTCAAACCATGCCTTGATTGTTTTGCCAGCAACACCACCTCGCCGCACCGCCGCGTGCCGCCCAGCCTTCCTCGCCGCACCGCCGCGTGCCGCCCAGCCTTCCTCGTCGCCGGCAGTTCTCCCCCTTCCCTTATTCGGTTAAACCCTTAAACCCTAGACTAATTGAATGTCTTAATTATATATATTTTTAGCTTAAATTATGATTCTTGAATTTAGATTATAAGTCTCATGGTTTAATTTGCAAATTTCAGATTTTTACACGTGCGTAATTGAATTATTAATTTTCAGATTCGTATATTATAATTTAAACAATATTATTTTATTTTCAGATTATATAAATGCATTGAAATATTAGTTTTTTGATTGATTAAAGTATGAAATTCAAGGTTTTTATGATTGTAAATCATGGTAGGTCGAGTATGGATTATTAAATTTGTTGTTTCAATGTACTAGGGACGTAGATTGACCATGGTGAAGCTTTTAAATGAATCTATAGTGCGGAAAATTTAAAGTACGATGTTTGCAAAAGTTTTCAACGAATTTCAATAACTAATTCAACAATTATGATTCTAGGAAATCAAATGTTTAAGTTTTGATATTGGGGAAAGTTCTAAATATGCTTAGGATGCAATTAGAATGCGTTATTATGGTTGTCAATGATCAGAAATTGATTGAGATTATTTATTGGTTGTTTTAGGCGGAGAATTCTCTTTAGGCGACTTTTGAAAGTGTTAAAGTGGCCTATCAGTTTGTTTACACAAGGTACGTACATACCTGTGTGCTTGGAATGTGTGCTAATTGTTGAAACCATGTGTATTATTGATGAACCTGGTTATGTTAATGTTGTTGATGAACTTAGTCGGGTTGAAACTGCATGTTTGATACTGTTGGATGAACATATTAAACCTTTATTGCATTTTGAGGATTTTAACATGTTAGTATGGAAGATTGATGCAAACATGTTTGATTGGGAACGCTAGATTGTTTAGTATATAATTCAGATCAGTTAATTGTTGTTCCCTTTTTAGCTTTTCACTACTTTATGAGGGCGGAGGACCTCATTTAGTAAGTTGAAACCTTATACCCATATTCAGGGGTTAATTAGTATTAAAGAAAAGATTGGAGTTAATTGGAATGAGTCTTGTTAGATGCCTTTGTGATCACTTACTCAATTCCAAGATAAAAACAGTTATAAATAAATGTGAGTTGCATGCCTTATGTGATTGTTGAGTCATAACAGGGTGTCAATTTGTAAATCATGTAAAGTGAAACTGAGTAGCAATAGCTTTAGACTGTGCACGTCTAAAGTGACGGACAAACAGGAGTTGGGGTTCATGGTGGTAGCCCATGGCCTTTCATTCGGACCGGATTGATCACCGCGTCCTATTTTCAGTCAAACGTTCCTCGATATCGCAGGTCACTGAGGTTACGGAGTCGCGCCCGTACCTCGCCTAGCTAGAAAACTCGGTCCATTGCCTATTTAAATTAAAATAATGTTATTGTTATAAAAAGTCTAGTCCAGTCTAGCTTAGTCTAGTTAGGTATGGTCGTTAGATTATCATGCTTTGTTTGCCCTTAATTATGTTTAATAGTATCATGTTAGGATTTTTATTGCTTTAGTATGTAGTACTCAGCTTTGCTGATTACGTGCTTGTTTGTGTGTGTTGATCATGGCTATGCCTTATTGATCCTGTGATGACCCATTTCTGGTGAGCAGTCTCTAAGGATCAATAAGCATTGCCCATCTACAGGTTTGAAGATGATGCATCATTGGGATCGGGATTAGAGAGCTTGTAGTTCTATTTGTTTAATTAAGTGATTCAATTTGTTAACTTGAATTTGAAACTTGTCGTACTATTCGTATTTCCTTATTTCAGTTAATTGTTTTGGACCTAATATGTAATAGATTAATTATGAACCCAAAAGTTAGTTTTATGTTTTCCGCTGCAAAATTCTGAATAAGCCGTACGTTTTTACACGGGCGATAATACTTTGATAATTCCCTACAGTTATATTTAAAAAGAGGTTATTTTAGAAAATGGGAATTGTCGGGGTGTTACAACCAACACACCCAAACACCACACCATCTCCCTCGCCAATCAAACACAACAACCATACCCAGCTTCCAATCAACCCTCCTCGCAAAACACCAATCACACCAGCATCGAATTTAGAGCACCTTTCAAGAACAACTCATGGACCGCAGTAGAAGGTTGACGAATTTGCTGAATTCGTCAACCTCGACCACCAGCCATAATCAATCTCGAAGTTTTCATGTGGATACGACGGTGAAAGATCCATGGAAACTTGAAAACCTCAAGGCGGAATCCATGGTTGCGCATCCATGGTCGGCGGAGACTACGAGGCTGAGAGGATCGAGGAGAGATCGAGGAAGGAGAAGAGAGAATGAAGGTGGCTAGGGTTTTGTAGGGACGGCGACGAGGAGGTACCGGTGAGGTGCCTGAGTTTTGGAGGAGAGAGGGGGCTGAGATCCAGAGATTTTTAGAGGAGAGAGAAATAGGTTAAGAAGAGAGAAGGGGAAAGTGAGAACCCGGTAAACAAAAAAATCGTTTTATACCGCGCGTGAGCCCACGCGCGCGTGGTTGTCTCACCCGGTCTTTCCTACACGCGCCTGTAAGGCGGTCCTACCGAAAAGTAGCTGTACAACAAAGAGAAACGTTTAAAATGGAAACGGATACAACAAAAAGAAATAGAGGGAGTAGTATATAATGACACAAATAAAGTATTCCACCTCTCTCGATTTCTCCGTGACACCAAAAATAGAGGCGGCAAAAGGCGAATAGAAAGATCAATTCATCAACTGAATTTTCATTGGTACGTTTGGAATTATTCACTATTGTTAAATTGAATGCTGCTTTTGAGTTCAATTTTTAAATTACCTATTCTAGAATTTCTTGTATATAGTAGTTGAATAATCTGTTTTGGGAAACTTGTAGTTGAAATCGATTTGGTTGATTATACTGATTTGGCATGTGGGGTGGGTTTTGATCCATGAGCAAATGGTTTATGAGTAAATCAAGCTTCGGATAATATATGTTGCAAATCATGATCTTGTTTGACTGGGTTAGTTGCAAGATCCCGAAATAGTTGAATAAATAGCCGACAAAACTCTGAAAGTCTGATCAATCATGGTAACTAACATAAGAGGTAAATATGTCAGAATTAGAATGTAATACGAATGGAATGCTAATTTTGATCATATTTCGTTTTAGCTGCACAAGTTGATAGATTATTTTATGACTGTTCTGCAACCTAGTCTGAAGTCACCCAGGTATTAATCCTGATCTAGCTGCAGGAATTTTGCATAAACTGAACAGCAAAAGGACAATCAAAGAAAATGAGGTCTTTGCTCATGTCATCGCTGTTAATTACAAGACTTCCTCTTTCACTGATTACATCCAGATTTTTTAGATTATCCTTGGTATGAATCCCCTTGCAGCATAAATAGGCATTGAGTTCAGTTCAAGTTCAATAGTCCGAAGTACTGAACATCTAGTTGCAGAGCTCCTTATAAGTGTTATGAAGACCTCGTCAATCTGTATTTGTAAATATGTGAGATCCTCGTTAATGTGTAATTACTTTTTATTTTAATCACTTGAGCGTGGTAGAGGAATGAGCCTATATGCACATAATGACATAGGTAACTGGCTACTATATAAGTCAAATTCGACTTAGTTTTTTGGAGAAAGTCTCAAATTTTTGCTATGAAAAGAAATAGAATTTGTGAATTCCAGCCATTGATATTCCATTTATGGTACGAGAATGATCTGATTGTGTTGGGACATGCTAAGAACGATTTAACATATGATACGGACCAAATCAAAATGGCTCTTAAAACCTCTTCGTTTCGTTTCCTTTCCATGAAATAGAAGATAGTCGTCCCGTTATCGCTTTTGGGTCAATTGGAAACAACCTCTCTGCAATTGCAGGGGTAAGGTTGCGTACACTCGACCCCCCTTACCCCGCTTCTTGCGGGAGCCTCTTTGAGGCAATGGGGTAATGATAATGATAATGATGAATGACGGAGTATTTAATTTATTTGGTTTTATTTGCTTCTGTAGCTGTACATTTATACCTAATTCCGCTTTTAGTCTGTGAACCAGTTTCTGGCCAAACTAGCTAGTTATCCTCTCCAGTTTTATGATATCATTGATACATTGGGGGGAATGAACATTTCACAACATCTCTATTTAGAAATCTTACTACTGGGTCCCTTGATCTCCTGAATAACTGTTTATATTTTTCATATTTTGTGTGCAGAAGACAGAAGTAAATTGCTTCAGTCATATTCTACAGAATACTATTCATAAATTGGGGGCAAACCTACTAGGAAGGACTCTCCCTCATCCAAAGAAGATAAAACCGCTAGCCAAAAATACAACCTCCTTAACTAATTCTCACACATAGGCACACTTTTGTACAAAACACCATTTCTTGTCTTCCAAATCAGATAAATGGTCGCATTTACAGTTGCAGCAAGTACCCTTTCTGAACTAAGACCCTATATATAATATATTTCTGCCTTCCCCATACCGAAGTTAAGGAATGAAACAGCAATGTTTCCTTATTATTCCTAGCCACTGAAGAATATTATTTATACACCATTGCCTATAGCAGCACTCACCTAGTCGGTGTTTGTGTGTTTCTGAATGTTGACCACATACTAAGCATAAGTCGTCAGAGCAAAATGCCTGACCTAAAAAGTATTTCTTTATCTGTAGTATACCCAATCCAGCAAGCCAGGAGATAAATCTGTGCTTAACTGTAATCTCTTCAAGTGTCAGAAATCATTGCTAACCTGTTCTATTTTCGGTTTTAGTGTACCATGGCTCAAACTGCAGAAGTTAAAACGGTGAAGACGGGTGCTTACATTCGATCTCCTTCAACATTCCGCAATTTTATATCAGGAGATCAAGGATCGGCCTTTATGCCCGAGTCTGGAAGATATCACCTATATATATCCTATGCTTGTCCGTGGGCGTGTAGATGCCTTTCTATCTTGAAGGTCAAAGGTCTTGAGAAAGCAATCAGTTTCACGGTAACATGCATGGGCATTTACAGTTGCTTAAACAAAGTACCATCATATCATATGTAGAACTCTAGCTAATTTAGTATGACATGTTATTTTTCTTGCAGTCCGTGAAACCCAAATGGGAAACAACCAAGGAAGGTGATACACATATGGGGTGGGTTTTTCCTGTCACTGATACGGAGGAACCTGGTGCTGACCCTGACCTTTTGCGTGGAGCTAAAAGTATCAGAGAGCTTTACGAGTTTGCAAGTGCTAATTACTCTGGAAAATATACAGTGCCTGTATGTGCCTACAGTTCATATTTATGACATCTGGTATTGTAGCTTTCTGATATCATTTGGTATACTATAGGTTCTTTGGGATAAGAAACTTGAGACAATTGTGAACAATGAAAGCTCAGAGATTGTTCGAATGTTAAACTCTGAGTTCAATGATATAGCAGAGAACAGAGATTTAGACCTATACCCTGTTCACTTGCAAACCCAAATTGATGAAATCAACGAGTGGATATATGATAAGATCAACAATGGCGTGTACAGATGTGGGTTCGCCACAAAGCAGGAACCATATGATCAGGTAAATACCTTTTTTGTTTTGTATTTGACCTATAATATACGGAGTAATCCAACTTTGTTTTATTGGCTTTTAATATGCAAAGTTCTTGTGCTCAACCTTTTGTCCTTATGACTTTGATTATGATCTATTTCCTAGGCTGCTGATAGACTGTATGAAGCACTGGAAAAATGCGAAGAGATACTCTCCAAACAGCGATATTTATGTGGCAGCTCACTGACTGAAGCAGATATACGGTTATTTGTAACCCTGATACGATTTGATGAGGTAAAATGACTATGGTGTAGTAAAGAATTCATTGGATGCTAGTATCAGAGAAATCACAGTTCCAAAACAGTATTTCAATTTGGTCAAGCCAACAATATTGGTTATTGGTTAAGTTTGAAATTTCCTACATTTTAATAGGAAATAAATATCATCATGTAGCTGCCAATCTTCAAAGTGAAAGTTTTCATTCACTTGGACCTGTATTTGATATGCATTTTATTTTACTTTGCTTTATTCACAGGTGTATGCCGTTTACTTCAAATGCAACAAAAAACTGGTGCGCGAGTACCCAAACCTGTTCAATTATACAAAAGAGATATTTCAAATTCCTGGTATGAGCAGCACAGTGAACATGGATCACATCAAGAAGCACTATTATGGAAGTCACCCATCCATTAATCCTTATGGCATCATTCCTCGTGGCCCAAATATTGATTACTCTTGTCCACACGACAGAGAAAGGTTTTCTTCTTAGATATGTTAACAAAACTGTTGTTATATTAAAGAAGAGCTTTAAAGGCCATGTTATATTACAACCTTAAACCTTTGATTGGAAGTGGCAAGAATATGCAGGTGAAGTATTTTAGATTGTGTTGTAAGTTGTAAGCACGATTTAGGTTTGTTGTGTCAAAGGATGATCGAACTTTGGCAGCACCAATGATGTTTATTTTCCGTACAACAGAATGATGAGGCCTGTCTGTACTTGGGTGAGAATGACAATCTCAGAGATTAGTTGCTGCTTTCTAGCAGTACGTGTTAGCCCTGCGAAGATGACCTTTATAAAGAGCGAAGACATGCATTTTAGACAAGCATAATTATTAATTAAGGGGGTTTTTTGTAAACCAAACACATGATGTCCGATGTCCGATGTCCCCCGTTCTCCTTTTATGTACAAAACTCGTTTTGACAGCTCTACCGCTCTCCCGACACTCGTATGTACTAGTCGTATCATAACTAAACCATCCTGTTTGCAAACTGCAGACTGTCGCCGTCATATATAGCAAAAGTGTGTCAAAAATCAAGCAAAAGAGACTTGATTCTCAGGAAACTTGTGGTAAGTATAAAGTATGTATGTGAGGTTAATTTGCTGTGCACAAAAGAGAAAAATGACAAAGCCATCATAAAGTGAAAAATAAAAGGGACCAAGGCAGTAGTCACCAAGCAGCTTCCTTTAAAGTTTAAAGCAAAGATTTCGTTATTGGCGGCCTAACAGCAACTAGTATAAACTGCAACAAACATATCATGTTTTCCACCAATAACATTAACACTCCACTGTTTCTCTCTGTATTTACCAAGTTTTCCACCAAATCTACTCAACTCTTTCTCTCTCCATTTTCTCCTCCGAAAGCAGGCGGTAACGTAGGAACTGAAGCTGCTAGAAAGATCAACTGAAACTGAATTTTCACTGGAACTGGGTATGGTTTCTAAGTTATCTTTCTTGTTAAATTTACGCTTAGAGTTAGAGATATTGTTATGTCTGATCAGTTAAGACTTACCAACTGCAAGAAAGATACCAAAGTAAACTAATTTCTATCAAGATACTGAAAATTCTTGATCAATCCAGGAATAATAGGGTGAATTTTGTTGCATAAGAATATAACTTACTGGAGGCTGGAGGCTGGAGGCTGGAGGCTAGAGGCTAGAGCTGACAATTGATTAACTCACTCCATATACTTACTGGTGTAAACAGATCGAAGGGGCGTGCTGAAGTCTATGAGAATGTTAATTAATAATTATGCCTGAATAAACATATGAGACTCAAGTAACAAAGAATTCTGAATTCTAAATCAAGTTTTTATTAGCTGCACCACCAAGTGGATTTTCAAATTAGTTCCTACCTTGCTACTCCATAGTTCCCTATAACTTTTATTTTATTTTACCAATTCTTAGGTAAGCTAGGGGATTTTATTTTATTAATCCTGGCCTAGTTGCAGGCATTTTGGCATAAACTGGACAATTAAAGAAAATGAGCTCCGTTGTAAGACACTCTCTTCCACTGGTTACACCCAGATATATATAATATATTGTTGAGACCATCCATGGTAAGAAATAAGAATCCCCTCACCGGCAATGGCATACCTCAAGTCACTAGTGTACGGGTAGCCCTATCGGTATGCCGGTAGGACAACCCATAACAGCTGTAACATAGACATATACTCACAAGAAGCACCAAAGGTGCAGTCGGCATCCAGGGTTTACAAACCCAGTCGGCAGTTCTCTGACATCATCTGCCTATCAGAGCCGAAAGGGAGGATCCGGAACCAACGGGTAATAACCCGGGTCCTCCGTACAAATAACCCGTCTATATATACGGACCCCCATCAATGCCAAAGGTAGGCAATTCCAATCCAATCATTCTTATGAGCATTTATTACAGAGCTATCAGCATAATCTGACTTAAGCATCGGAGGGGTAATTCTCGGATCACCCCCGAGGCTAGTTAACGGCTTCACTGTGCAGGATCCAGTCAGCAACCTCAGTCGGGAGTCAGTCATCCTTTTCCTGTTCCGAGTCCGCCGCCGGAACAATTGGCGCTAGAAGGAGGGGACCCCCACTTGTAAGCAGAACCCACAGCCAGGCAAAAAAAAAAAAAAAAAAAAAAAAAAAAAAAAAAAGAAAGAAATCAATCATAATCATCACCCTTGAAAATGGAGAGTACGCAGTCAGATTCGTACAAGAGAAGCAAAAAGCAGGCCTCGAAAGCAACCCCACAGAGTACGCAGACGACAAAAACAACAACCCCATTGAAACCCACGCTATTCTCGGCAGAACCAATAATAACACCCGTCAATGACCAACCCACCCCCCAGCTAGGGAGCCAGTCGGTCGTCAGCAAAACTACGACTGCAGCAACACCCTTGCATGTTCTGGGATACTCAGTCGAGGACGACGACTCAGAAGGAGAGCCCAAAAGCCCAGCCCAGGACGATACGCAAATGCCGTCTGAACTCGCCGGTCAGTTCTCGGAGGAACAGTTGGCTACAGCAAGAGCGGTGATGGCCGCGTTGTCGGCCTTGAAGCCAGCAAGAAAGGCAAACACAGAACCTGTACCCAGGACAGTCATACACCAGACTGCAGAAACACCAGTCGGCGAAAAACGGAAGAGATTGCCGATAAGAAACCTATTCGGAGAACAGATCCTAGTGCAACAAGAACAACACCCAAATACAAACCAGGCGATTGCTCTGCGCAGTCGGCCGGAACCCATGGTCATCGAAGAGACAAGAGAAGCACCCCAGAGATACGCGTCGCGCCGTTACACCATCCAACCTGCAAACTCCCCCCTGTGCGCGGACATTCTGGAGGAACCAATGGAGAAATTGAAGTTTCCACTCTGCAAGTACGACGGATCCACAGATCCGGAGGTCCACTGCAACACATTTGAGCAACATATGATGTTGTATACAGATTCCGACGCCATGTGGTGCAAGATATTTCCCTCAACGCTGCTGGGAGTGGCATCCGGCTGGTATAAGGGACTACCAAAGGGGTCGGTATATAATTACCGACAGTTAGAAACAGAGTTCATGCTACGGTTCATCAGCCGGCAGCAGAGAAAGAAAACGTCGGGAGAGCTGATGGCAGTCACCCAGAGAAGCGGAGAATCCTTAAGAGATTACCTCACCAGATTCAACAACGAGTCCACCAGCATACCAAACTTGCAGCAAGATATAGCTGTGGTGGCCCTGATGAGAGGAATGAACCACTGCGAGTTCAAAAAATACTTGGGAAGAAAATCCTTCACCGATTTGGGAAGCGCACTGATAAAGGCCCACGAATACATCAAAAGCGACGAGCTGATGACAATCCCAAATCACTATCAGTCGGCACAGACCAGAAATGCCGCACCAAGGCCGGTTCAGCCGGCGCAGCAGAATCAGAACAGGGGGTTCAGAAAGGATGAACAGAGGAAAGACCCAAGAGGGAGGGATTACCAGAAACAATCAACCAGCATATACCCCACATTCCATGAATACACTCCATTGAACGCCCCAAGAGCCGCAATTTACAATGTCAACAAGAACGAAAACTGGAAGAGGCCTCCACCAATGAGCGACAAACCCCGACCACAGTCGAAGTACTGCGCATTCCATGATGACTGTGGACACTATACGGAAAACTGCAGAGATTTGAAGGATAACATCGAGGATATGATCAGGAGAGGCTATCTGACACAATATAAAGCCCGACAGAACAACAACAACCAACAGAATAGCAATTGGCAAAGCAATAACACAAACAACAGATTACCATCCACCCAAACACCGCTCCGAATAGAGCAGAAAGCACCAGAAACCAGTCGGAATGGGGAGGCTAGAAACAGTGGCCAGAAGGGGCCGACAGTATGGGTCATATCTGGAGGACCGTGCCATGGAGGAACAATCAGTGGAGCCGGCAGAAGTCTGGGCGAACACCGCCACCTGGTAAACTACCACAGCACCATAAAATGGCCGGCAACCCAAGTCATGCCAAATATTTCATTCACCCAGACGACTGTCGCGGAATTATATACCCTCACGACGATCCACTGGTTTTGGGCCTCGAAATAGCAAACTTCCCAGTGAAACGAATACTGGTGGATGGAGGGAGTTCAGCGAACATTATCTTTTGGGAAGCCTTCGTTCAGCTGAAAATAGACGAGAAAGAACTCACACGAGTCAACTATCCTGTGATAGGATTCTCCGGAGCCACAGTCTTCCCGGAAGGTAGCATCAGGCTACCAGTGCAGATTGGAGAAGGTAGAGCCGCAAGGGACCTAATGGTAGACTTCTTAGTAATCAAAGTGCCTGCTGCATACAACGTAATAGTGGGCCGGCCATTCATCCACGATGCACAAGCAGTGGTATCAACATACCATCTAACTATGATATACATGTCTAACTTTGAGAAGGCTGAAAGAATCCGAGGCAGTCAAGATTCAGCAAGATCATGCTACTTGACGGCATTAAAAACACCAGGCCGACTGACCCCATCCAGGAATATAGCAAGAGAGGCAGCAACGAAAAGACCGGCAAAGGGTCAAGCCCCAAGATTGGGGGGCGAGTCATCTCTTTTGCCCAAGAAGGAGAAAAGGCAGAAAATGGAGTCACCCACAATCGAAAGCATCGAAAAGGGGACTTCTCTACCTAGGGTAGAGGCCGGAGGAAGGTCAGAAGAAGTCGAGCTGGTAGAAGGAGAAACTGGCAGAACAGTAAAATTAGGAACCGACATTGACCCCAGTTGCGGGTAAACATGATCGGTCTGTTGAGAGAACATGCGGATGTGTTCGCATTTTCCGCAGACGAAATGCCCGGTATAAGCTCGGAGGTAATCGAGCACCGACTGAATGTCGACAGAGCAGTCAGGCCGGTAAAGCAAAAGAAAAGAAACTTCTCAACAGAAAAAAATCAAGCAATACAGGAAGAGGTAGAAAAGTTGTTGGCAGCAGGATTTATTGAACCATGCGACTACCCAGAGTGGTTGGCCAACGTCGTAATGGTTAAGAAGTCAAACAGCTCGTGGAGAATGTGCGTAGATTTCACAAACCTTAATAGAGCATGCCCAAAAGACTGCTACCCACTGCCAAGAATCGACAGGCTAGTCGACTCCACATCTGGCCACGCGCTGCTCAGCTTCCTTGACGCATTCTCCGGGTACCACCAAGTCAGCCTCGCAAAGGCCGACAGGAAAAAAGCAGCATTCATCACTGAGGGGGGAGTATTCTGTTACAAGGCTATGCCGTTTGGGTTAAAGAACGCTGGGCAACGTACCAAAAACTGGTCGACAGAGTGTTCGCAAACCAAAAAGGCCGCAACATTGAAGTATACGTCGACGACTCCATAGTGAAAAGCAAATTGGAGACCGATCATTTAGATGACCTCAGGGAAACGTTTGAAACTCTGCGCCGTTACCAAATGAAACTAAACCCCAAGAAATGTGTGTTCGGAGTGAAATCGGGGAAATTCTTGGGTTTCCTTGTCAGCGAGAGAGGCATAGACGCAAACCCAGATAAGGTAGAAGCGATACTCAGTCTGCCTCAACCAAAAAGCATCAAAGATGTACAAAGGCTGACAGGAAGAATGGCGGCTCTGACAAGATTTGTTAGCAAATCAGCCGACAGGTCGATTCCATTTTTTAACACTCTTAAGCAGAACGGAAAATTCCGGTGGGGGGAAACCGAGGAAAGGGCCTTCGAGAAGGTAAAAGAACATCTTCGTGCTTTACCGACGATAGCCAGGCCGGAAGAGGGCGACAAGCTACAATTATATGTGTCCGCTTCAGCCCAAACCGTTGCTGCCGTACTAATCAGTGAAAAAGACAAAGTCCAGCAGCCGATATACTTTGTCAGCCACATTTTGAATCCGGCAGAAGCAAGATACTCGCTGATAGAGAAAGTGGCCTATGCAGTCCTGATAGCCGCCAGAAAGCTCAGACCATATTTTGACGCACATACCATACAAATTCTGACGAACTTTCCACTGGAGAAGGCTTTGCAAAAAATGGATACAGCCGGCAGGCTGTTGCGATGGGCAATAGAGCTGTCGGAGTACGATCTTGAGTTTCACCCGCGCAATGCAATAAAAGCACAAGCTTTGGCTGACTTCGTAGTTGAAGCATCCTATCAAGAAGAGGAAACCAAAGCAGAATCCTGGAAAGTATCAGTAGACGGTTCAGCCGCTCAGTCGGGAGCGGGAGCCGGCGTTGTCATGATCTCTCCGACAGGAGATAAGTTCGAATACGCAATCAGATTCACTTTCGCAGCTTCGAACAACGAAGCAGAATATGAAGCAGCCATTGCAGGGGTACAACTATGCTTGTTGGCAGATGCCAAGAGGATAGTAATGACAACGGATTCTCAGTTGGTGGCAAATCAGTTTTCGGGAGAGTATGAAACAAAAGAGCCGTCAATGCGGCGGTATCAAGAAAAACTGAAGACGCTGACAGCGAAATTAGAAGCTTTTGACATCGAATTGGTCCCCAGAGCGTTGAACACTGCCGCAGACAGCCTTGCAAAACTGGCCAGTTCGAAAACAATCGAGCTCAGTCGATCAGTAATGATAGAAATCATGCACAGAAGGAGTACGGAGGAAAAAGGAAAGGAAATAATGGTCATCACGGCAAACAAAGAGTGGTACGACGATATCTGGGCGTACAAGACGACTGGAGTTCTCCCGGCCGATATCAGGGAGGCAAAGAAAATCAAAAAAGACATCTGCATCTTGGGCCTTAGCAGACATCTGCGTCTGACGGCATGATCCTTAGCAGCTTTCTCAGCATCTTGGGCCGCCTGCAGCGCCGCATCCAGCTTGATCTGCAGCTCAGCCGTCTTCTGCTCTTCGGCCGTCAACTTGGCTGGAAGAAGCTCTAGTTCAGCCTTCCTATTGCCTGCGGCAATAACATCCAGCTCAAGTCTCGCAATCTCCTTCCGGCAGTCACCTTCAGTCCTGACCGATTCAGCAAGGTCCGTCTGAAGCTTCTCTTTCTCAGCTTGCGATCGTTTTAAACGACGCTGATAGCTCCGATAGCACTCCACAAGCTCGGTAGCAGATTGCGTCACCTGAGGAAAGTAAAATCGCTCAGAGCCGAAAATAAAAGCAAGTATAAAAAACAAGCAAGTCAAAGAGGGAAGTAAAATACCGAGTACAGGTCATGCATCAACTGTGCAGCCGGCGTCTCAATCTCCTGGGGCATACCGTCGGCGGGTGTAACAACTTGGCGCAGAGACCGGTAGCCCAGTGTACCTCCGTCTTTAGGACGGTCAAAAAGGATAGACTCACCCCTCAGAACATCATTCTGCGGCTGCCAGTGCTCTTCAGCATGACCGGGAGCAGCGGCTAGACCGGCAAGAATATCCGGAGATAGCACAACAGTTTTGTCCTCGATGAACCCCCCAGAACGAACTATAACCCCATACTTAGAGGCCGAGCTGGCAGACCGGTTCATGGAAGGGCTATGCCTCGACACAGGCACAGGATGGATCGGATCGCTAATCAAATCGCTCAACACCTGCTTCCGGTTCAATTTGGACAAAAGGTCAGCATCCAAAATCTCAACCGACTGAGCAGGCTGTTCAGCAATCTTCTTTCCAGCGCCAGATGTCTGCAAGGGCTTGTCGACGCTGGCGTAGACGTCTTTCACCTTCTCCTGCGCTGTCTTCGCAGCGTCATTTTTTGACCGTTTGGGAGAACTGGCCTTCGCCTGGCTGGAAGACCTCTTCCGAGTAGCATGTCCCCCCCGACCGGTAGGAAGAGAAGCAAACCTGCCAGTAGTCATTTCGTCTTGGGCTGAGGATGTAGCCTGGTCAGCTGCCGGAACCTTTGTTCGAACAACGCGAGGAACAACACCTCGGTCCACAACGGCAGAAGGAGTCACAAAGCTGGCTGACCGACCACGACAAGCTTTCGCGCAGAAAGTAGAAACAGTGTAATATTTCTCAGCAGGACCCGCCGGACACTGTTCAGCAACCCTCCAATTCTTGTCAAGGCCGAGTGAAGCCTTGTTTAAAAGATGGTGCCCTAAGAAAAATAATATAAATAAATAAATAAATGAACGAGGAAGTCAGAAATTTTTTTTAACAAACGCAACACGACACAACAGAGATCCAAGAAATATAAACAAATACAGCAGATAACGAGTGCAGGCAAACAACTGCATTTACCAAGGGGATGTGTAGGTGCAAGACCGACTGCGCCCAAAGCGGCAGGACTAAGAATATAACCGGCAGGAGGAAGCCAAAAAGCCGGCAAGGTTTTAGGCTTAGACAGCCCAACGTCAACATAGTCAACCAGCAGCCTGTCGTACGCACGTTGCTCTCGGGGCCCAAGGTCGGCTTGGTCAAATTGTTCCATCCTAGGTTTAGGCTGGTAGAATGTACGCCGAAGGGGGTAATCCTCGGGAACAGCCATGAAATAGAAGTGGTCCTTCCAGTCCTTGCAGCTGGAGAGCCGGGGGCTCACAGTCTGACGCTGACTCTTGGTAAAGATCGTCCACCAGCCGGTATCTTTCCCATCACGCTTCAGCCAGTGCAGTTTTTTGAAAAGGTTGAGGGTCAAGGGCCACTGTTTGAATGAAAATAACCAAGTGTACGCAACCAGATTGCGAATAACTATGGGCGATAATTGAACGAGGCCGACATTCCAGGCCCGCAGAACCTTCTCAATGAACGGGTGCAAGGGAAAGCGCAACCCATAGTCGAACATCTTCGTGTATACAACAACATGACCTACGGGACAGTCGGCCACCGTTTGCTCTTCTTTCGGCACAGTCAACTTGTAGCCCTCAGGTAAACCCAAAAAGCGACCACCAACCTCAGAATGCCGGTTGGCAACGGCCTCTTTTACAAAGTCACTATCTATCTCAGTGGTGAGGGCAGCAGAATCATTAGGGGGAGGGGCCGGAACCAAGAACGCGGCAGCCTCACCTTCGAAATTCACATCGGCGTCCAAGGCCTCTTCTTCAAACACTTGCTGCAAAATCGCAGCATCCTCCTCATCTTCATTAGAGTCGGCAATGGGCGGCGCCCTTAGCCCGGGAGACCCAGACTCAGAAGACTCCAGTATGGAGTCGCCAGGGGTGGAAGGAACATCACCACTAACGGCGGCATCAACCTCACCCCCATCATGGACGGCAGGATCCTTCCCGGCCCGTCGATTACTTGTAGACGGTTCGGCGTCTGACGGCATGACCCTAGAAACATATATATTGCCGATGTTAGTACCGTACTCCCCAAGACCAGAGCCGCCAGGCTGAGTAAATTCCCGATAATCCCGCAAATGGTACCTAACCGAAATCGGATCTACGTCTAATATCGGCTCCCCAGCCGGCACGTTATGCTCATTCGGCCTAAGCTCTCTCTCCATTCGTGCCCGCAGGCCATGTAGCTGTTGTGAGCGAGTAAACTGAGCCGCAGTCATGGGTATAAAAGGGCCGGTAACAGGATTCCCACCCATAAACTCCGCAAAAGGAGGTGGCGTGTTCGATTTTACCCCCCACCCAGCATTCTTAGCATTACTACCGGCCGTATTCCCGTCCATATTTAGTTCTATACCAGAATCGCTACTTGTGTCTGACAGATCTATCACGTTACTAACCCCAACCCTACCAGTCATGTTTTGGCTACCCCCACTCAAAACGCATGCAAGCAAAGAACATAAACACCCGACAAAAAGAGAAAGTAAGACCAGAAACCGTACCTAATTCTGGAAATTCACTCTCAAACAGCTGCAAAGTCCCTCAAACAACCCAACTGAAAGAACAACACGAGAAAATCAGACAGCCAAACCTTAACAAAACAGCAGACAACCTAAAAAAACCAGACTAAGTTCAAAACTTACCAAGAGAGACAACCAAACCCCAACGGAAAAGTACGGCAGGAAGAAACGGACAAAAATTAAGAGGAAAAACAAGAGAGAGAAAGAGAGCAAATTGGCAGCGCGAAAATTGGCAAAGGAAAATAAGAAAGAGCGGAAATGAAGAAAAAAAAGAAGAAACGGTTATTTAAAAGAACGAAAGGAAGTTGAAACGACAAGAAGCAGATCTGGGCGGTTGAAAATATCACAACTCCCCACACTTGCCGGATGGCCGACACGTGTCCAAAACACTTTTCAAAATCTCCCGCCACGCGCATAAAGAAAAATGAACCGTCACCACGTGTCAGTCAAGGGGGCTAGTCAGCCTAAAAAGTCAAGGGGGCTAGTCAGCCTAAAAAGTCAAGGGGGCTAGTCAGCCTAAAAAGTCAAGGGGGCTAGTCAGCCTAATAAAGTCAAGGGGGCTAGTCAGCCTAATAAAGTCAAGGGGGCTAGTCAGCCTAGAAACTCAAGGGGACTAGTCATTCAAAGAAATCAAGGATAACAGTCAGCCAAGAGAATCAAACACAAACATGGGCAGCCGGCATACAAAAAACCTTCCACTTAAAGCAATCAATCCTTGTCCTAATGGGGGCTAGTCGTGACATCAGAACAAGTATTGAGCTAAAAACCGCACTGTAAAACAACCATCTACAGAACAATCACACCCGTGGGGTGTTGATCGTCCCCGAGGGGGCTAGTTGTATAGGGGGCTTACCCCCAGCTTTCGCTTTTTTCTTTTTATCAGAGCAACTACAGACCGTAAAAACCAGCTGTAGTCACTCTGAGGGGGCTAGTTGTACGGGTAGCCCTACCGGTATGCCGGTAGGACAACCCATAACAGCTGTAACATAGACATATACTCACAAGAAGCACCAAAGGTGCAGTCGGCATCCAGGGTTTACAAACCCAGTCGGCAGTTCTCTGACATCATCTGCCTATCAGAGCCGAAAGGGAGGATCCGGAACCAACGGGTAATAACCCGGGTCCTCCGTACAAATAACCCGTCTATATATACGGACCCCCATCAATGCCAAAGGTAGGCAATTCCAATCCAATCATTCTTATGAGCATTTATTACAGAGCTATCAGCATAATCTGACTTAAGCATCGGAGGGGTAATTCTCGGATCACCCCCGAGGCTAGTTAACGGCTTCACTGTGCAGGATCCAGTCAGCAACCTCAGTCGGGAGTCAGTCATCCTTTTCCTGTTCCGAGTCCGCCGCCGGAACAACTAGTATTGAATAACTGTATTCGTATATGTTTTTCATACTTGGTGCTGACTGCTGACTGCTGACTGCTGACTGCTGACTGCTGAGTAGAGAATAGTCAACTTTCCATCTATCTCTTCTTATTCCAGAACTTAAACGTCCATGTTTCTTCACATATACTTTCAGTCTCTCTTTACATATATTGCACTTCACATATACTTATCAAATGTCAGAAAACACTACTACTAAACTGTTTCCTATTTTGCAATTTTAGTGTACCATGCAGTTGATGAGACAGAAAAATCTGGTGCTTTCAACAGATCTCCTTCAACATTCCGTAATTTTATTTCAAGAGATCAAGGGTCTACATTTTTGCCCGAGTCTGGAAGATACCATCTATATATATCTTATGCTTGTCCTTGGGCGTCTAGATGTCTTTCTTTCGTCAAGATTAAAGGCCTTGATAAAGCAATAAGTTTCACGGTAACATCACATGCATGGACATCTATATATTGTTCTATTCTTAGTATAATTAACACATGGATCGATCATTTCCTTGCACTTGCAGTCGGTCAAACCCAAATGGGAAAGAACAAAGGAAGGTGATGCACATACTGATACGGAAGAATCTGGTGCTGACCCTGATCCATTGAATGGAGTAAAAACTATCAGAGACCTTTACGAACTTGCTAGTACTAATTACTCTGGAAAATTTACCGTGCCTGTATGTATCACTGATTCATACTGTGATAATGTTATGATGGGTTTTCTTTACCCTGTGGTTTGATCTACAAATTGGTTTGTTATTCTACAGGTTATGTGGGACAAGAAACTTAAGACAATTGTGAGCAATGAAAGCTCTGAGATTATACGCATGTTAAACTCTGAGTTCAATGATATAGCAGAGAATGGGGATTTAGACCTTTATCCTCATCACTTAGAAACTGAAATTGATCAAGTTAACGAATGGATATATGATAGAATCAACAATGGTGTTTACAGATGTGGGTTTTCCACAAAGCAAGAACCGTATGATCAGGTCAATACTTGTTTGAATTTGAATTTATATATGTTTTGGTTGTTCTGTTGTTGCAAGTACCTTGTGTCCTGCAGAGTTCTGATGATGCCTGTTTATGATTAGGCTGTTGACAAACTGTATGAAGCACTGGACAAATGCGAAGAGATACTTGCTAAACAACGATATTTATGTGGTAGTTCAGTGACTGAAGCAGATATACGTTTATTTGTAACCCTAATTCGGTTTGATGAGGTAAAATGACTGCTTAGTAAGTGCTAGTACATCTTACTGTTGAGAAAATTCAGTTGTCCAAAACCATGTTTCAGAAGTCATGAATAATCGGCATTGTTTAAGTTTACAAATTCATGTTTTTGTTTTAATTTGGTTAGTTGACAGTGTCACTTGACAGGTGTATGCTGTTCACTTCAAATGTAACAAGAAAGTGGTGCGCGAGTACCCAAACTTGTTGAATTACACAAAAGAGATGTTCCAAATTCCAGGTATGAGCAGCACAGTGAACATGAATGACATCAAGAAGCATTATTATGGAAGCCACCCTTCCATAAATCCTTATGGGATTATTCCTCAAGGTCCAAATATCGACTACTCTTCTCCCCATGATAGAGAAAGGTTTTCCTCTTAGAGATTATTCCTTTGCTTTGTGTTTGGTTACGGTCAAGAGGTAATTGTTGCTGTAACTGTTTGTTTGAATAAGAAGCATGTTCCTGTCTGAAGCATGCATCTTAGATAGTTTAGCAGGTTCTGAACTTAGAAGCTAAAAGCTTGTATCCTCTACAGGATGAATGAATGAGTAAGAAACATTCCTTACAAGATGCAAAAATAACAAATGAATGAAAAAGTAATGGGGGTGCACTAAGATTATTGGTGCTCTGATTTAGTGATGGAACATATTGCACCTCCAAATTAAAATCTTTTTCTTTTGAGTTTTGAACCAACTCCTATGTGCTACTTCACTGTCCCCTCTTGGCTTCTTTACAACATTCAGTCTTGAACAAAACATGGCACGATATAATACATGCATTATAGTAGCAAACTGATCAAGATAGCATGTTAATGGAGACATTATAGATTTATCGTAGCAAACTTATCAATTATTACAATACTAATTAACAAAGAGGCAAGAACCTTGATGGTGACATGAATTGCAAAATTAATGGTGACATGATATAAGGAATCTGATCACAAACTGGTTATTTCCATTTCCATTTCCATTTCCATGAAAAGATAACAGCCACGAAGCATGTATCATGCACCCATCTATTATGCACCAGTGTGAAACTAGTTGTAAGCGCACCCTTCAAGGCCCTCACATTTCTCTGTTCATATGTTTACCATATGAATGTGAATCTTTTTATGTAAGATTGCACCTTATTCTCGGATTCATGTAAGAAATCTTATAAAAACCACAAGCAGATCTAGTAATTACGGAAGAATCCAACAAACAAAAAAGGATAACTGGCAAAATTCAAAACTCGTTCAGTACCTTTAAATCTCACACACAGTAGCATTACTTGACATCCTCCCTCCCTCCCTCCCTATATGATTGCCTGTATTTTTCCTCAGGTGTCCATTTAAGTTTGCCACATACCTTAAATATTAACTTTTCCAATTGTTCATGCTTTATTTCTCTCCTCTCCTCGTGCACATAAAATATTATACCCAAAGACCCAATTCCCCATTGTTTATTATTTCCCTCTCTTTCTCGTGGTACTCACATATACTCACCTTATTGTCCCTCATAATACATTATTCATCCGCTATCAAATATTTACAATAAAGTATTAACGCATTCACCTCTTGCATCGCAGAAGAATTTTGCTTTGAAAAGAAAAGTACACAAGTATGTTAATGTTAGTCACACGCATACTCAACCCATATTTTTTCAGGAGTCAAGTGGGGTAAATATAAAAAAACATGTGGCTGTAAAATTACCAAAAATAGAATTATATACTTCCTTCGATTTTTAATACTCGCAACGTTTGTGATTTCTACCCTATTCACATATTATACTTTGATCATTGTTGGTGATTTATACATAAGATAAAACATAATCATTTGAGATCTTGTTAAATTCATCTTCATGTTTATTTTTAAAATATTAACTTTTTTATAATTTTTGCTTAAAGAGGATTAAAGATATTAGTGATCAAAGTTGTGCATTGACATGCGTAAAAGTAACAAACGTTGCGAGTAAAAATGAACGAATGAAGTATGATTTAAGCATGATCCCAAGAAAGTAAAAAATATTAACTTTGTTCCATAATCCATGCAACATTTCTTTTTGCATCTATTACAACATGTTTCTTTAGACATTAATATTTCTTGTTGTTAAGTAAATATTAGAAAAAGTTGATATTTGAAATCGTCACATTGAAACGAATTGAACAACATTTCACTTGAATATATTTTTTCTTACATAATGGTAGAAAAAATTATCAAAGTTAATTAATAAATAATGTCTAAATGAAAAATAATGCATGTATTGCAAAAGCAAGGTAGCAATTAACAATGGGTGATGATAAAGGTCGCAAGTTGCGATAACATTTAATTGTCGCAATCTTATGTGTCGCAGTTTAAGTGATACATATAGGCGCCACGTAGGCTATGCGTCATCCGAATATTTTTCTACCAATGCAATATTTTTACTATGAAAATATGTAAATAAGGTAGTCGATATAAAAAAGGAAATAAATTAGAATATTAAGATTTTCCCAACTTTTTTGTACATATATAATTGGTTATATATAAGTAAAATATTTCAGTTTCCAATTTAAATCATGACACGTAAACATGCCATGTCATCATTATGACACATCTTAAAAGTCGCATGTTGCGACCTTTATCATTTTCGATTAACAATTGGGGAGTGGGATGTAAAAGTTAACAAAAATGGAATTGTAGCTCTTACCAGTAAGGCCGGAAGTATAACTCTGTAACTTTTTCCTAAAATGGAAATAATATCCCGAAATAGAAGACGATTTGCAAAAGAAAAAAAATTGTAAGAAAAAGAATGTATCGAAGATAGAAAATGCAGATGGTCTTTATTATAAAGAAGAAAAAAATGAAGTGTTTAAAATGTAAACCAGGGTAAAGAAAAACCTCCATAGCAGGTGTTATTGGGGATAGGGAAACGTGAAATTTGAAAGATGAAAAGAGAAGAGAAGAGAGAGAGAGTCACCGGCGACTGGCCTTAGTTTTGCTATCTGAAGCAACTTCAAAAGGTTGTCACTATCTGCGTTTGTTTCCTTACAACTGCTGTCTTTTCGCCTTTCAGCTCTTGAAACCTCCTCGGACTCACTTACGATATCAAACGTCCATCTTATATTTATATACCGGACTACCCTTCTTTCTCTACCGTCATAGTAACGGATCACTTATTATTTGTACATACCCCTCCCTATTTTATTAGGATCACATGTTGATTGACACGCGTACTAAGGAAAGAGTGTTAATTCGAATAAAAATGATAAAATAAAAGTGGACGACAAAATAATAAACAAATGGAAAGGTGATGGAAAACTTATTTTAATTACACAAATTCTTATTTACAAGGGTTGTACAATAAATATTGTACACCGGAATAAAAGTTAACTCAAAATGCTTAAAAGTTAAGCTTATATATGTAAAAGTTATCTATATTTTAGTGAATTTTTTTTTAATTTTAATAAAACTTATTTCTTCAAAATCACTAATAATGTATAAAATTAATCATTTAACCCTTTAAAATGTTTATCTATCAACTTTCTTTTTACTAATATAAAAGTTAATCAAAACTAGGTTAAAGTTACAGAAAAATGAGTAAAGTTATCTTGGTGTACAATAAACTTATTGTACACCTTGTGCGCGCAAGACCTTTTGTTTTAATTAAAGCAGGGAAAGAGTTTATTGTGGTGGTGGTCCCTAGAGGAAATTAGATATGTTAAATAATTAGAAGGTAGGATAGAAAAGTTACAAAAAAAAAATGAAAGTGTGGCTCCTAAAAGTACGACCGAAAATGATAAGTGTGACTCCTACCAAAAAATATACGGAGGGAGAATTTTAGGGGAGTTTATTGTAGGGGTGGTAAAAAGGTTATTTGAAAATGGAAGTGATCCTAATAAAATACGAACAAAAAATAATAAGTGTGACTCCTAAAAAAATACGAAGGGAGTAAGATGTTTTTGTGTATTTGTAGGGTGTTAATAAGAGCATGAGTAGTGGTAAGTCACTATACCCTACTTACTCACAATCATACATGATCTTATCTCTCTTCCACATCATCATCCACATCATTTTCCACTATCTTGAGTCACTATTATGAGTCACCTCATTTATTTTTCTACAATGGTGAGGTTGCCCACCACTCTCTCTCCTAATTTTATCAATACCCCACCATTTATTCTCTCTCTTATGTATTACTAATTATTTTTAGTTATTGAGCTTACATAATTAATTAATAAAACTAATGACATCGTTAATTATTATTTTTTAATTAAAGCATTTTATTATGTAAGCTATTTAATTTATTTATTTTGAATTCGAAATGAAAATTAAAATAACATAAAATTTAGATCACATAATTTATAAAACAACGAAATGCATAAACATTTAAAATACAATCTACATTAACAACGACTTTGGTCTTCTTAATCTTTTCATTCGTTGCCGAAACGAGCCCATATATGCTCAACCAAGTCATTTTTAGTTCTGTTCGCCATTTCTGTTCGCCATGAGGTTGATCATTGATAAATTCCGATGCATCGTAATGCAAATATCCATCTCGCTCATCTTCGACAATCATATTGTGCATGATAAAATTTCAGTCGACCAAGCTAGACCTGGTTGACGTATTATTGCAAATCGAGCTTGTAACACTCCAAAGGCACGTTCAACGTCCTTTCTGTAACTCTCTTGCTTCTTGGTAAATAATTTGTGCTTACCGGTTTGTGGATGTTTGATTGCTGGGATAAATGTTGCCCATTTTGGATAGATACCGTCGGTAAGATAACATCCCATATTGTATGTATTTCCGTTGACATTGAAGCTAACATCTGGAGCTCTACCCTCACAAATATCAGAGAACACCGGCGACCGCTGGAAGACATTTATATCATTACAAGAACCTGGTGTACCAAAGAAAGCATGCCATATCCACAAGTCTTGTGAAGCAATAGCCTCTAAAATTATACTCGTTGTTTTACTTCTCCCTTGATACATTCCTTTCCATGCATGTGGATAATTTTTCCACTCCCAGTGCATGCAATCAATGCTTCCCATCATGCCAGGAAATCCACGAATATGACTTTTCCGGAGGAGTCGCTCAATATCCGTAGTATTCGCCCTCCTCAAGTACTCCGGTCCAAATTCAGAGACGACCCCTTCAACAAAGTGAGAGAGACATTCCCTTGCAGTACTTGACGCGAGTTTAACATATTCGTCAACTGCATCGGCTGATGTACCGTATGCTAACATTCGAATTGCTGCAGTGCATTTTTGGAGGGAGGATGCACCTAGTCTTCCGGTGGCATCTGGCCTTTGTTGAAAGTAAACATTACTTTCTCTTAGCTGGTTCACAATGCGTGTGAACACATTTTTACGCATGCGAAATCGTCGGCGAAATATATCGTCTGTGTACAATGGTCGGGGACTAAAGTAGTCGTTATATAACCATATATCAGCATCTTCTCGATCTCTTGGTACATACCACCTTTGGTACGTAGGTTCAGGAGTGAAGGGGACGTGGTAAGTAGATGTTATCCCCCGTAAATTTATAAATTTTATTAATATATTTTAACGTATATTATTTATATTTAAATAGAATTTATGAATTTTAAGTAATAAATATATAATTAACGTATATTTATTTTATTTTAAGTACGTTCTAAATATTTAACGATTTTTGAATTTTATTATATATTTAATGTATATTTAATTTTATTTAAATATATTCTAAATATTTTAACGGTTTGTGCAATCAAGAATAATTTTAGAATTTTATGTTGAAAAGAATTTGAATTAGGAAAACTCGTTGAATTCGGAAAAACAATCCTATTCGATTTTGACTCAAACACGAAAACCCAAATTCTAATGCTAGCCCAATTAGTAAAGCCCACAGATGAATTAAAAAGTGATACCGCAAGTGCACGGTGTCTGTTGTTAGCAGATACTTAACAAATACGGGTCGATCCCACAGGGAGACAAGTTCTATTAGTTTTTGCCCAATTATACGAACTATTTCAATAACGAAAGTTGATTTTGGATATTATTAACTAATGAAGCTAAAGCAATAATGTAAATGTGAAATTATCAATGAATTAAAAGGTCTAGGGCGTCTATTCGGTTCACCATGCTTATACCAATCCAAGAACACAAATCAATCCAGAAATGAATAAACTAAGCCGAGTAATTAAAGTACATGTTAATCCTACGGTCGGGTCTTAACACTTTCAATTCAACATATGGAGTACGGTCGCTAACATAATCAGAATTGCCAATTGTACTAAGCCTCTAAAAATACGATCTTTCGATTCTAATTTCTATTAGCTAGATAATCAATTCATGAAATTGGCCGATAACATGAATCAACAATTAAAACAAATCAATCAGAATACTCAAGCAATAATCTATAAATTAACTAACTTTATGCATAATAATCATGGTATAAACATGGCTTCCCTTACTTAGCCCTAGAATACGACTACTCGCTCATAATTGAATTAACAAACATGATAGAAATAATAAACATGAATTTCATAATCAAAGGAAAAATTAAACTAAGGAACGAAAACAATAATAATAAATTAAAGCAAAAAAAATGATTCTTGAATTACCTCTAGATTGATGAATTGAAAATTGAAAAGCTAGGGTTCAACAATGGAAAAGGGAAGAAAAACAAAACTAACGTGAAAAGCGTTATCAGGAATTGAAAACGTAAAAAATAAAAAAGGCATAAGGGAATACATTAATTCCCTTGAGGTATTTTAGTGTTTCCTAAATTCTAAACAAAAAAGGAAAAATAATAATAATTACATAAGTTATCATTTAATTGAACGATCACGAGAAACGACGCAACGAACCCGCGTGGAAGCAGCTGGGCGGAGAAACCAGCGGGCCCGCTGGTGGGTCGCTGGTTTTCGCGCCCAAGGGGAAGATTGGGCCATCGTTTTGGGCTTCGGGCGAATCGGATAGTCGAGCCATCTTGTTTATGTCATAACTCTTGTTCTACAATGCCTATAAGGACATGTGACCTGTCGTTGGAAAGCTCTTGAAGTCTACTTTCTAGGACAATAAACATCGCCTCATTCCGACATGTAGAACTTGAGATATCATCAAAAGAGTGAACGCTCGTCCATTTTGATGCTTAGAAAAATAGCGTTTAGCTTCGTTATTGACTCAAAATTATCCCTAGAGATATGCAATGATCCTCGAGTCAACATTCCATCCGTTCATCATCCAAATCAACTCATAACACTCCGAAAGCATCCAAATGACCGTAAAATCACCTGAAACATTAAGAAAACACAAACGGGGCGTAATAGAGTACGACAACGATAACTTATGCAAATGTGATCCTAAATGTAACTAAAATGATATAAATGCCTAATAATGCAACCTAAATGCGCCTAAAATACCCTATTCAAATATGACTCATCAAATTCCCCCAAGCTAGACTGTTGCTTGTCCCCAAGCAACACTAAACCAAAGATAGAGAAACAAGACGCACATGACTTTCACAAAACCATGGTAAGACCAACCCAACTCTCGAGCAAACAATCAAACAAAGTTATTGAGACAGAAATCTAGCTCGGATACAAATAGAACCACAAAGCATCGTGATCCACAATCGAAACAACCAAGCTTAGCCACAAACTATTCTCAATAAAGCTAGTCGTCGCCGCATACCTTGTAGAATATAAATATATGATGCAACATGGGGTAAGATGACAATAACAAGAAACGATTTTCATTCAATCACAAAACAAACATGCCGATCAAGAGGTCTTTATAATAAGCTTGTAATGGGGCTAGGTGAAAAGGAAGGGTAGGGTATAATTTGGGAAAAAGTGAGAGTAAGGTCCAACTTGGGGAGCAAATGTGAACTATATGCGTCGGCGTGATAATGCCGCAAATCCAACTCCATCGAACCATGAAACCCGAACAATCAACCAAGTTATAACCAAGGGAAAAACATAATATAATGTCAATGATCTTTCTTCACTCCCCTTTCCCAACTTTCAGACTACATACAAAAACGAAAAACATATTTTTTTGATTTTTCTTTGATTTTTTTTTCTCTTTTTTTTTTTCTATTTTTTTTTTCAGGAATTTTTTTTTTCTTTTTATTTTGGTATGAAAATGAAACTAGATAATGAAATCGAAAGTACATAAATAAATCTAATGCTAACTGTTACAAGCTTGGGTGCCAACAATAATATACACCATTTCCGAACCACAAATCCAAACATAGCCTCGAACCACGAACTATTGGCTTAGTGTGCCAATCAATCAACATCAATGAAACCATTACGAACACCGAAGCTCCCCCAAGCTAGGCTCGGGACAAGTAACCAACGGGGCTAATAGGGCTCAATTTTGTGGAGTTAAAACAATAAACAGACAAGGCTACAACATGGGTATGAAAGGCAGGAACTGATGTTTCTAAATTCGTCTGAAGGCTTCCTAAGAGAATGGCCTCTGTCATACGCGGCATGCGTGAGTTGCAACTAAACTACTAATGAATCTCAAGCCAAAATCATACGATAACAAGTCACATCAATCACACAAACACATAGTAAGGTGACCTATAGGATAATTGGCTAGCTATTCTTGACACGAGACCAACATCTTACCGCATACCGTTCAATTGGTTCACACAATGCCAAGCAGTTATCAATGTATAGCATGACCGACTGAATTTCAGAATCATAACTAAGTTCAAAAGAAGCTCAAGAGAGTCAAATAAAGCCCGAACATAGTTTGAAAGTCAATTGCACAATGCAGGGTATACAGACATATGAATGCAAGTAAGAATGCAACTAAATTGAACAATAACACTAGGAAAACAGTACATTTTTTTCGTTGCACGTAAACTCCCACCCCTAATGGACGGTACAAAGCGTACAACACCTAAACAAAACAATAAAACTATACTAGAAAGCAATAAAGATAGATATCCCTCCCCCAAGCTAAACAAAACACAGTGCCCTCACTGTGAAAATATCAACAATATAACTCAAACAAGGGAGAGAGATGGAAAGTGCTCACTCGTGATGAGCCTCGTCGGCCGAGTAAGACTCGGTAGGACTGTCGACAGTAGAAGCGGTGTGGCCAGAAGCTTCAAACTGACGACGCAAAGAGCCAATCTCCATGCCCATTGCCTCAACCTTCTTGTCAAGGCCATCAAAGTTAGCCTTGATATCCTTGGAGAACTGAGTAAAGCAATCTAGGAGCGTTCGGAACGCTTCCATGGTGACTGGGGCAGAGCTCGGGGTCGCAAGATCATGCACCTCAGGTGGATATGAGGGCTCATGCGCCGAAGTAGTGGTATCATGTTGTCGGAGATCGACGCTTGCTTGCATAGTGGCCGTTTTGTTGGTAATAGGGGTGAACAACAAAGCATTAGGCAAACTCAACCGTGTAGCGGGATTAGGGAGGAGTGAATAAGGGACCTTGCATGCGCCCTCCGTTGCCCCTTTTATATACCACATATATGTGCTAGTTCCACATGCCGATAACCAGTCAAATTTTTCCAACCTTTTATGAGTAAGGGGAGCCATGTTTTTCAAAGTTGCAAAAGAAGACAAGGGGACTCCGACATGCTCGGCAAAGAGAGTGACAAAACTCCCTATAGTGATGCGTTCCTTCTTCTTTCGGCGCTCTCGAATGAACGCATCAATGAGGAACTTCCCAAAGTCAAGTTGACCCATTTTGTCCTTGTCACCATGCACAAACCACCATAGCATCTTGAAGTCTTTGGTTGTGAGATTACCCAGATCTTTCCTTGCATAAAGCACCTGTGTCATGATCCGATGCCAAAGACGAATAGCCGGGTTCACAAAGGAGAAGGCCTTTGAAAGACCAACTCTCCAATCATCCCGACCCGTCACCTCCTTCCAAAAGGCTTTTGAAAAGAATTGATGCCCATTCTTGTCTCCGTCGAATGACTCGAACTCCGTAGGAACGATGGTCCCATCACATGGCCATCCAAAAAGCTCATTGACCTCCGTCGAAGTCATAGTTCTTTCCACCCCATCAAGTGATATGCATGTTTTATATAGTGTTTTTACCCCCGTCCCTTAGTACTTTTATGTGTCAAACGTGCTCTTAGGAGCCGTTTCTAGTACTAATGTGTGTTATTGAGTGTGCCTTGAGTTTCAGGTTTGATATGAGAAATTGGTCTTTTTAGACCCGTTTCACGTTGATCTAGGCCACTATATGAGCCCGAGGAAGTTCGGGACCTTCATCGTCGACTTTCGGGAGCCTTGGATGCTTATGGTTGAGCCCCGGGAGTTAGACTCAGTGATATGGGCGAGCTACATTGAAGATTGCAAATCGCCCTGGAAGCTGAGGGAGAAATGCAACCATCGGGCGGAATTATAAGCAATCTGGATTCATCAACGCGCGCCCGATCGGGCGCAGCTCGCCCGATCCGGATCGGGCGGTCATCAAGAAGCCCATGTGGAGAGTTCGCAAACCGCCCGATCGGGCGGATTTTTCCACTCCACCTAAACTTAAAGACCCCGGGAGTTTTTCCATCCCATGTAACATTGGCACCGTATTTATTGATAAAGCTTTATGTGATCTAGGTGCTAGTGTGTCTGTCATGCCTTTGTCTGTCTGTACTAAACTGAATATGGGTGAGCTTAAGGTTACCAATATCACTCTACAAATGGCCGACCGTTCTGTCAAATACCCCTTAGGTGTTTTAGAGGACGTCCCTGTTAGAGTAGGTAAATTCTATATACCTGTAGACTTTGTAGTATTAGACATGCAGGAGGATTCTCAAATTCCCATAATCGTAGGTAGACCCTTCCTTCACACGGCGGGGGCGGTAATTGACGTTAAAAGTGGGAAATTGACATTGTCTATTGGGGATGATAAGGTGACTTTTAATCTGAATAGTGCCTTAAAAAGTCCCATGCTAGAGGAGGAACAATGCTATCGCATAGATGTAGTTGATTTTATTACTCGTGATAACGTCTCCCAAGTTCTCGAAAGAGACCCTTTGGAGGCAGTGCTTTGTTGTGAGTCTTCTGCAGGTGATAGCAGTTCTTGGAGTGCTGAAGTGGATGCTCTGGAATTTGCTCTTAATGGTGGAGAATCTGAGCCGGAGAGCACCAAATTGAAGAGGTTAGTTCGGCCGGTTTGTTTTGTTAAAGAGGTAAAGAAACCCGAACTTAAGCCTCTTCCTGCTAACCTTAAATATGCGTTTTTAGATAATGAACAACTTTGCCCTGTGATCGTCAGTACTACACTTGATGCAGACCAGTTATCCCAACTTCTTATTGTGTTGAAAAGGCACAAAAAGGCCATTGGGTACAGTATTGATGATTTAAAGGGTATTAGCCCTGACTTTTGTATGCATAGGATACATCTAGATGAAAATCATAAACCATGCATCCAACCCCAGCGTCGTTTGAACCCTATCATGCAAGATGTTGTAAAAGCTGAAGTTATGAAATTGCTTGATGCGGGTATTGTGTATGCTGTGTCTGATTCTAAGTGGGTGAGTCCTGTTCAGGTAGTGCCTAAGAAAGGGGGGACAACTGTGGTGAGAAATGAAAAAAATGAGTTGATACCAACTAGGGTAGTCACAGGTTGGCGCATGTGCATTGATTATAGGCGTCTTAATGTTGCTACTAAAAAGGACCATTTTCCCCTTCCCTTCATTGATCAAATGTTAGAAAGGCTAGCCTGTCACAAGTTTTTCTGTTATCTGGATGGTTATTCTGGTTTCTTTCAAATCCCCATACATCCAGACGACCAGGAAAAGACCACCTTCACCTGTCCCTATGGTACCTTTGCATATCGTAGGATGCCTTTTGGTCTGTGTAATGCACCTGCTACTTTCCAACGTTGCATGATGAGTATCTTTTCTGATTTTATTGAGTCTATCATGGAAGTGTTTATGAATGATTTTAGCGTCTATGGTACTTCTTTTGATTCTTGCTTGCTAAATCTGACTAAAGTCTTGAAAAGATGTGAAGAATGTAATTTACTCTTGAACTGGGAAAAGTGTCATTTCATGGTTACTGAAGGGGTGGTTTTGGGACATTTGATATCTGATAAGGGCATTCAGGTGGATCGAGCTAAGTTCCAAGTGATTGAACAATTACCCCCTCCAGTTAATGTGAAGGGTGTTAGAAGTTTTCTTGGTCATGCGGGGTTTTATCGCCGCTTTATCAAGGATTTTTCTAAAATTGTTAAACCACTTACCCAGCTCCTCCTCAAGGATGCCCCGTTTGTGTTTACTGATGCTTGTCTTGAAGCCTTTGACAGGATTAAACAGGCACTGATTTCGGCTCCCATCATTCGTTCTCCCGAATGGGATCTCCCGTTTGAGATAATGTGTGATGCGAGTGATTATGCGGTTGGGGCAGTTCTGGGTCAGAGAAAGGAGAAGGTTTTACATGCCATCTATTATGCAAGTAAGACCTTGGATAAATTCCGCACCTATCTGATTGGATCCAAGGTGATAGTCTATAATGACCATGCGGCCCTTAAGTATCTGCTCTCTAAGAAGGAAGCCAAGCCTAGGCTTATTCGATGGATACTACTGCTACAGGAGTTCGATCTAGAGATCCGCGACAAGAAAGGGGCTGAGAATGTGGTTGCAGATCACTTGTCTAGATTGAGGTATGACGATGGTAAGGGATCTACACCGATTGATGATTCATTTCCGGATGATCATTTACTTGCACTTGCCAGTCAGTCACCACGGTTCGCAGATTTTGCTAACTACATTGTGGGGAGAATTCTTCCGGCCGATCTTTCATATCAACAGAAGAAGAAATTCCTACATGATGTCTGGTTTTACTTTTGGGACGACCCTTATTTGTTTCGTGAGACTGCCGAAGGGTTGTACAAGCGTTGTATTCCAGAATGGGAAGTTCAAGGTGTTATCAGTAGATGTCATTCTTCACCTTATGGTGGTCACCATGGACCGTCTAAAATAAACGCTAAGTTGTCACAATGTGGTTTTTACTGGCCTACTATGTTCAAGGATGCACAGGCTTTTATTATGGCTTGTGATGCGTGCCAGAGGGCCGGCACTATTTCGAGGAGGTATGAGATGCCACAGAACGGGATCCTTGAGGTTGAGATTTTCGATGTGTGGGGAATTGATTACATGGGACCATTCCCATCATCCAAGGGTAACTTGTATATCCTTGTTGCTGTAGATTATGTGTCAAAGTGGGTGGAAGCCGTTGCCTCACCTACTAACGATGCTAAGACAGTCATCTCCCTGTTCAAGAAGATCATTTTTCCTAGATTTGGGGTTCCGCGCGCTTTGATCAGTGATGGAGGGTCACACTTCCATGAGAAGCATCTGGATGCGCTCCTGCGCAAGTATGGGGTTTATCACCACACTGGGCTAGCCTACCACCCTCAGACGAGTGGTCAAGTTGAGGTCTCCAACCGAGAGATCAAATCTATCCTTGAGAAGGTGGTGGCGAAGTCTAGGAAGGATTGGAGCGATAAGCTAGATGATACTCTATGGGCATACAGGACCGCCTTTAAGACACCTATTGGTACCTCCCCGTATCGGTTGGTGTATGGCAAAGCGTGTCACTTACCAGTAGAAATGGAGTACAAGGCTTATTGGGCAATCAAACAGCTCAAAATGGATGCAAAGCTAGCCGGTGAGAAGCGGTTACTTCAATTGGGTGAGCTCGATGAATTCCGACTACAAGCCTATGATAGTGCCCGGATTTACAAGGAAAAGACCAAGAAGTGGCACGACAATCACATTTTGCATAGAGAGTTCGCGGTGGGCGACAAGGTTCTACTTTTTAACTCTAGGCTTAAGTTATTTCCTGGAAAACTTAAGTCTAGGTGGTCTGGGCCGTTCACCTTGACTATGGTAAGCAAGTTTGGGTCTGTTGAAGTAGAGAATGAGAATGGTGAATGATTCAAGGTCAACGGGCAACGTTTGAAGTTTTATCATGATGGGGCTACTGTAGGAGTGGTTGAGGTCCATCACCTCAATCCCCCCGCCTCATAGACTGCATATTCAAGGTAACAAGGTCGAGCGGGACCAAGAAATAAACCAGCGCTTTGCGGGAGGCAACCCGTATTTTATCGCTTTAGTAGTGTAAGTTTGATTTTTTTTATTCTATTTTTGTGTGTTTAGTTAGTATTTCCCATACCTAAGTGTGTTTAAGTAGTGTTTTTGGTGTTAGTGAGGCGAGAAGAGGGCATTACACTGTTTGGGTGTTTAATAATGTGCAGGCCTAAAGCTCCAAGTTCAAGAAAGTGAAATTACGCACAAGGCCAAGCACGCTGCAAACCGCCCGATCCGAATCGGGCGAGGTGCGCCCGATCGGGCGCGCACGGATAAAACAATAGCAGCTAATCTTTGCCCGATCGGGCGCAGCATGCCCGATCGGGCGGTCTGGCGAGTGGAATGCTCGATCGGGCGAAATTATTTGCCCGATCGGGCGGTCTGGCGAGTGAAATGCCCGAGTCGGGCGTTGGTCTGCCCGATCGAGCGCAGAAGGCGAGTGGTGTTAGGTTATGATACATATGACAATTCATAAATCATGCGGAAAAACCATTTAGCAAGGAATACATATTATTTACACATAATCATATAGCATAGTTTAGATGCATACTCTTTGTTGCGTGCCTTCCCTAGCTGCGCCCGAACCGAACAAGAACAAGTCTTTAGGACTCCAAGTGTCGTCCCTCCGTAGATAGTCCACAGCACGTCCGGATCCGCCTTAAGATTGACCAACTAGAATCGCCCTTAAGGTACTAAAATTTCGGCACTTTTAGGCAAGGAATGTGACTGAATTTTTCTCTCAAAAACTCACTTTGAATACTTGAAAACTCGTTATAAATTGTGAACCCAGGCCACATATTTATAGGGGTATGGAAAGAGAATTGGAATCCTATTAGGATACGATTTAATTAAATTAGAATCCTAATGAAACTCTTATTTAATTAATTTATCAAATAGGATTAGGGATTTAATCATTAAACGAATCCTGTACGTTTTAGGTTTCGTATGTGAACACAAACACCCACGCACGCACAGCAGCCCACGAGGGGCGCCATGCGCGCGCGCGCACAGCCCGAGCATCGCAGCCCACGACTGCCGCAGCCTTGGGCGCGCGCTGGGCCTGCCTTGCGGTGGGCCTGGCGCAGCCTTGGGCTGGCGTGTTGTGGCGCGCGTTTCCCTTGCTGGACGTGGGCCTGGCTTCGTGCTGGGCCTTCGTCTAGCAAGCTCGTCCGATGCTAATTCGTACGACGCGCTTCCGATTAATTTCTCGATTCCGGAATTCATTTCCGATACGAACAATATTCAACATTTCCGATTCCGGAATCAATTTCCGTTTCGAACAAATATTTAATATTTCCGTTTCCGGAATTATTTTCCGATTCCAATAATATTTCCGATTCTGACAATATTTCCGTTTCCGGCAATATTTCCGATTCCGGCAATATTTCCATTTCCAATAATATTCTCCGATTCAGACAATATTTCCGTTTCCGGCAATATTTCCGATTCCGGCAATATTTCTATTTCCGATAATATTTCCCGATACGTACCATGTTTCCGTTTCCGGCAACATCTACGACTTGGATAATATTTACATTTCCGATACGATCCATATTTCCGTTTCCGGCAATATCATCGTTTCCGGAGTATTCATTTCTTGCCAGTGACGATCTCAGCTCCCACTGAAACCAAGATCCGTCGATTCCGAATATCCATAGATGGAGTATTTAATGCCATTAAATACTTGATCCGTTTACGTACTATTTGTGTGACCCTACGGGTTCAGTCAAGAGTAAGCTGTGGATTAATATCATTAATTCCACTTGAACTGAAGCGGCCTCTAGCTAGGCATTCAGCTCACTTGATCTCACTGAATTTATTAACTTGTTAATTAATACTGAACCGCATTTATTAGACTTAACATTGAATGCATACTTGGACCAAGGGCATTATTTCCTTCAGTCTCCCACTTGTCCTTAGGGACAAGTGTGCATTTCCTAATACCTTTGTCGCTCGATGCTTGCTCTTGAACATAAGGTAAGAGTTGTCATCCTTATTATGTCCAGAGGTGTTCCTCGGTTTCAGAGTTCAACTGATCAAATAAACAGATAATCATAGCCTATGATTCATCCGACCACGGCCATGCATTTCACAGTTTCTAGCTCTTCGAGTGGCCTTGTACAACTTTTAAGCATCTCATCCCGATTTATGGGAGGAAAATCCCAATCTTGCGATCTTGAGATTAGACTTCGTTTGATAGGTGATTACCTGAGCGTTGCCTTTATAGCCTCCTTTTACGGTGCGACGGTTGGTCAACGTCAAAGCAACCAGTTCTCAAACAAGTAATCTCAAATCACTCAGGTATTGAGGATTTAGTGTCTAATAATTTTAATGAAATTTACTTATGACAGATTTTCATCTCTTACAGTCAAGTTTCATAGGTCTTGTCCGATACTAGTCTTCACAAAGTAAGTATCTATGCAAATGATTATGACATTGCCATGTCCACATAGTTCAAGAAACAGAACTACTAGTCATCTTGCATTCTAATCGTCTAACGTTTTCTATGCGTCCAATTTTATAGAAAACTCCGACTAGGGACCATTTTCAACTTTTGACATTCAAGTTCACTTGATAGACATTTCTTAGTCACAGGACTGGTCCTGACAGTCTATCTTGAATATATCGTCAAATTGAAGGGACTCATCATTTAATAAACCACAAATTAAATGGAAAAATGAATTCCTTTCATTTATTGTGAATGATTAACCAATAATGTTTTACAAAGATTTAAACTCTAAAACTTTAAAACATTAAACAGAGACATCAAAGCCATTCTCCAATATGCTTGATTCCCATAGCTGCAGTGTGCGAGTTGTGCTTCGCCTGCGGCAGAGTTTTAGTCAATGGATCTGATATGTTGTCATCAGTTCCAATTTTGCTTATCTCGACTTCTTTTCTTTCAATGAACTCTCGTAGAAGGTGAAATCTACGAAGTACATGCTTGACTCTCTAGTGGTGTCTAGGCTCCTTTGCCTGTGCAATAGCTCCGTTATTATCACAATACAGGGCTATTGGTCCTTTAATGGAGGGGACTACACCAAGTTCACCTATGAACTTCCTTAGCCATATAGCTTCCTTTGCTGCTTCATGTGCAGCAATGTACTCCGCTTCAGTTGTAGAATCCGCAATGGTGCTTTGCTTAGCACTTTTCCAGCTTACTGCTCCTCCGTTGAGGCAGAAGACAAACCCAGACTGTGATCTGAAATCATCTTTGTCGGTTTGGAAACTTGCGTCCGTATAGCCTTTAACAATTAATTCATCATCTCCACCATAGACCAGGAAGTCATCTTTGTGCCTTTTCAGGTACTTCAGAATATTCTTGGCAGCAGTCCAATGCGCCTCTCCTGGGTCTGACTGGTATCTGCTCGTAGCACTGAGTGCATACGCAACATCCGGGCGTGTACATATCATAGCATACATTATTGAACCAATCAATGATGCATATGGAATCCCATTCATTCGTCTACGCTCATCAAGTGTTTTTGGGCACTGATTCTTGCTTAGAGTCATTCCATGAGACATGGGTAGGTAGCCTCGCTTGGAGTCCGCCATCTTGAACCTATCAAGTACCTTATTGATATAAGTTCTTTGACTAAGTCCAATCATCCTTTTAGATCTATCTCTGTAAATCTTGATGCCCAATATGTACTGTGCTTCTCCTAGATCTTTCATCGAAAAACATTTCCCAAGCCAAATCTTGACAGAGTTCAACATAGGAATGTTATTTCCGATAAGTAATATGTCGTCGACATATAATACTAGGAAAGCAATTTTGCTCCCACTGACCTTCTTGTATACACAAGATTCGTCTGCGTTCTTGATGAAACCAAAGTCACTGACTGCTTCATCAAAACGTATATTCCAGCTCCTGGATGCCTGCTTCAATCCGTAGATTGACTTCTTTAGCTTGCATACCTTTTTAGCATTCTTTGGATCCTCAAAACCTTTAGGCTGTGTCATAAAAACAGTTTCTGTTAAAACGCCGTTTAAGAAAGCAGTTTAGACATCCATCTGCCATATTTCGTAATTGTAATATGCAGCGATTGCTAACATTATCCGAATAGACTTTAGCATTGCAACTGGTGAAAAGGTTTCATCGTAATCCACACCGTGGACTTGCCTGTAACCTTTTGCAACCAATCTAGCTTTGAAAACTTCAAGTTTCCCATCCTTGTCCTTTTTCAGTTTGGAAACCCATTTGCTTCCAATGGCTTGGTAGCCATCTGGCAAATCGACCAAATCCCATACTTGGTTTTCAGACATGGAGTCTAATTCAGATTGCATGGCTTCTTGCCATTGCTTGGAGCTAGGGCTCGTCATAGCTTGTTTGTAAGTCGCAGGTTCATCACTTTCAAGTAATAGAACGTCATAGCTCTCGTTCGTCAAAATACCTAAGTACCTTTCCGGTTGAGATCTATACCTTTGCGATCTACGCGGGGTAGCATTTCTAGTTTGACCATGATTCTCACCAGATTCTTCTAAAGATCTCTGAGTTTCATCCTGAATGTCATCTTGAGCATTCTCTAGAGTTTGTTGTTCGACTCGAATTTCTTCGAGGTCAACTTTTCTCCCACTTGTCATTTTGGAAATGTGATCTTTCTCCAAAAAGACACCATCTCGAGCAACAAATACCTTGTTCTCAGATGTATTGTAGAAGTAATACCCCTTTGTTTCCTTTAGATAGCCCACAAGGATACATTTGTCAGATTTTGGATGAAGTTTGTCTGAAATTAATTGTTTGACGTATACTTCACATCCCCAAATCTTAAGAAAAGACACATTTGGAGGCTTTCCAAACCATAATTCGTATGGAGTCTTTTCGACAGCTTTAGACGGAGCTCTATTTATAGTGAGTGCAGCTGTATTTAGTGCATGTCCCCAGAATTCTAATGGAAGTTTGGCCTGACCCATCATTGACCTGACCATGTCTAGCAAGGTTCTGTTCCTCCGTTCCGACACACCGTTCCATTGTGGTGTTCCTGGAGGAGTCAATTCTGATAGAATTCCACATTCTTTCAGATGGTCATCAAATTCATAGCTCAGATATTCACCGCCTCTATCAGACCGCAGTGCCTTAATCTTCTTGCCTAATTGATTCTCTACTTCACTCTGAAATTCCTTGAATTTGTCAAAGGATTCAGACTTATGCTTCATTAGGTAGACATAACCATACCTACTGAAGTCATCAGTGAAAGTGATAAAGTAGCTGAAACCACTTCTAGCATTTGTACTCATTGGTCCACATACATCTGTATGGATTAAACCCAATAGTTCATTTGCTCTTTCTCCAACTTTAGAGAAAGGTTGCTTTGTCATTTTGCCAAGTAAACATGATTCGCATTTACCATAATCCTCTAAGTCAAATGGTTCTAGAATTCCTTTCTTTTGAAGTCTTTCTAAGCGTTTCAAGTTTATATGGCCTAATCGACAATGCCACAGATAGGTGAGATCTGAATCATCCTTTTTGGCCCTTTTGGTATTTATGTTATATACTTGTTTGTCGTGATCTAATAAATAAAGTCCATTGACTAATCTAGCGGGTCCATAAAACATCTCTTTAAAATAAAACGAACAACTATTGTCTTTTATTAAAAAGGAAAATCCCTTAGCATCTAAGCAAGAAACTGAAATGATGTTTTTAGTAAGACTTGGAACATGGAAACATTCTTCCAGTTCCAAAACTAGCCCGGAGGGCAACGACAAATAGTAAGTTCCTACAGCTAATGCAGCAATCCGGGCTCCATTTCCCACTCGTAGGTCGACTTCACCCTTGCTTAACTTTCTACTTCTTCTTAGTCCCTGTGGATTGGAACATAAGTGTGAGCCACAACCTGTATCTAATACCCAAGAAGTTGAATTAGCAAGTATACAGTCTATAACGAAAATACTTGAAGATGGAACGACTGTTCCGTTCTTCTGATCTTCCTTTAGCTTTGGACATTCTCTTTTGTAATGGCCTACTCCATCACAATAAAGACAGCTTGATGTGGACTTGTCCTGCTTTGATTTAGCATTGCCCTTGGACTTTCCACCTTTCTTGAATGGTCTCCTTCTAGCCTTGAGTAAATCTTTTGCTTCACAGTCCAGTATTATTTCAGCCTTTCTGACAAGGTGAACAAATTCTGCAACTGTTTCTTCTCTTGGTTCACTTAGGTATAGTTGCTTGAAGCGACCAAACCCACTGTGTAGTGAATTGAGCAAGATAGAGACTGCCATCCTTTCGCTTATTGGTGTTCCTAGTAGACTTAGGCGATCAAAGTATGAACGCATAAGATCCACATGGAACCTCAGTGGGACGCCTACCCTCTGTTTAGTGCGAAGGAGCTGAACATGTGTTTCTTGGACCTCCATCCTATAACACCTGTTGGGAGAACTAACCTTTAGACCAGACATTGATTCAATCAACTCATGGACGTTCAGGTCCCTGTCCTCCGTGCTTCCACGACAGATATCCCTCAGATTCTTGATGAGCGTAAAAGGTTCATAGGCTACAAACCTTCTAGCCCAATCATCAGGGATATTGTTCAGCATGAGACTCATAACCTTTTTGAGATCCGCATCCCAGGCGTAAAATCTCTCAGGAGTCATGTCTCTGGCATAGTAGCTTGGCATGGGATGTGACAGTACATACTCAAGTCCATTGAGTTTGACTATTTCAACTAGCTTAGCTTCCCATTCAAGAAAATTTGCCAGGTTCAGCTTGACCATAAGCTCAGAACCTATGATGATGTTTTGATTGTTGTTTGCCATATTAAAAACTACAATTGAAAAGAATAAACAAATAAATAACCATTCACAGTTTCTCTTAATAAACTTAAATTCTAGCATACATGCATAATTCAATGTTTATTAAGCATTTTATTCAAGTTATGTGTTCCGGCAGGTGTGAATAAAATGATTCCAAGATCCTAAAATCATTGAAGAACTAAGCACAGTTTGTCGACTTAATCCTAAAACATCTTAGGTAAGCAAAAGCCTTTTGCTAATAGTCTAGAAACTATTCTTGGTTGATAGGTACGTCTAAGAACTTATTAGGTAAACCTATCGATTTTGCCACGACATAAAAGGACTCCTTACTTATATCGTTGAGTTTCACCAAAACTAACATGTACTCACAATTATTTGTGTACCTTGCCCCTTTAGGACCAATAAGTAACACCTCGCTGAGCGAAAACTATTACTAGATTGATGTAAAGGATATCCAAGCAAGTGTATATTTTGGCATGGGACCTTTTAACTCAATTTTTAAGTTTGGAACTTAAGGCTCTTACTATGTTGGTTAGATTTTAAGTGAACTAAAATCCTTAATCATGCAACATAATCAAGCCACAATCTCATGCATAATTAAGACATATTTAAAGCAATAAATAACTTAAAGCATGCATAAGATAAATGTGATCTAGTATGGCCCGACTTCATCTTGAAGCTTTGACTTCAAAGTCCGTCTTGAAAATCTCCGTGGGAGGCACCATTTTCTTCAAATAGGATACGCTATAATTAAAACTAATTACAACTATTTGATGGTACGCAGACCATATTTGAATTTGAAAAACGACTTTGGTACTTTAGACCAATTACATTCAAATTAATGGTACGCAGACCATATTTTCTATCCTTTTTGGGACATACTAGTCACTTCATAACCTGCAAAACAGTACATATACAATATATACCATTCACCCATTCATTATCATGAATGGCCCACATAGCTGGTTAGTAAAACACATTATGCATCACGTAAACATTTGCAGCAATTAATCAAGGGCACCAATAATCTACCAATTATTCAGTCCTTATTAATTCTAATCAAGTTGTTTTAACCTTAAGGATTTGTAGACCTAATCAAGAGTTTATGACTAAAAGCGCTCTCACTTAAACCAATAAATTCATATGCTTTACTAATTTTAAACATAAAAATGTATTTCTAGTCTAACCGGAAACATACAAATTTAATTAAAATTTAAAGCTCATATAAATTTATAATTGAATCCAAAAAGTTTAATTTAATTTCAGTCGTATTTAAATTAATTCATGATTTTAATTTTAGTAAAATAATTAGAATAAATAAAAATTTATTATAATTACAATATTCAAAATTAAAATCCAAGAAAATAATTTAAATTATTAATTTTAAAATTAATTAAAATTCCGTAAACTGAAAATTTCAAATTAAACATTCAAAACGATCTAATCGCAACGCAAACACCCTACACATCGCACGCCCATGGGCCACACGCACACAGCCATCGCTGGCCATGTGCGCGCAGCCCATGCGCTGCGTCGCATAGCTGCTGCTTCTACCCTTCGCAAGCCATCGCACGAGTTGGTGCTCGCTGCGCGTGCGCTAGTGCTCGATGCACGCGAGCCATCGCTCGCTGTGCGCGCTCGCCAGCGCTCGATGTGCGCGAGCCATCGCTCGCTGTGCGCGCGCCAGCGCTCGATGCAAGCGAGCCAGCGCTCGCTTCGTGCACTCGCCAGCGCATGCTTTGCGCGCTCGCTAGCGCTCGCTTGGTCCGAGCCAGCGCTCGCTGCGCGCGGCATCAACGCTGGGCGCAGCACTCGTGGCACGCGAGCTTGCGCTCGCTGCGCGCGAGGCTGCGCGCGCTTGCGCGAGGCAGTGCGCGTTGTGGCGCAGCTCGCTTGCTGCCCACACGCGACTGCCGTGCCTTGCCTTCGCCCATGCCCATTCGTCCATTGCTCATAGCCCACGACACAAGGCAGGGCTGCTGCCTTGTGCTCGTGCACCATGCCCTTGCTCATTGCATACGTGCCGCATGGGCGACGAGCTCCCTTGCTCGTCGTCGCATGCCCGCACTATACAATACCCCTTAAGGGTAACACGTAGCGTCCATTGCTTTGTGCGTGCAAGTTATATGAACGAATCGCATAAAATTTAAAAATTTATATTTAAAATTAATGACAAATTAATAAATTAATATTAATTTCATAATTTTAGGGCGAAAAATCGAAAATTTATTATTCAATTGATTTCCGATTATCATGGATTCAAGCCTAGGTCATAAAAATTTAAAATTTATCATAAATGGTGGTTTTTAATCATAGGTATCTAATTAAAATTTTTATGGTGGTTTTTAATCATAGGTATCTAATTAAATTATAATTAATTATGAAAATCAAATTAATTCTAAATTATTCTAATTTTCAACAAATTAATCATAATTACAGATTAGATTGCATAATTAACAAGGCTAGGCATTCAAACTTGTTAAACATATACAGTAGGTCAATCAAAAATTCAAGATTTATCAACAAGAATCGCAAATATTTAATTTAACATCTTAAATTTACGAAATTTTGCATTCGAAAAACTAAAACCTTCGAAAAGTCATAGTTAGGCTTCGAATTTGAGAATTCTGGGTTCGGCAGAAAAATAACTATTTTTGTCAAAGTTTTAGAATGCCTTTTACATGCGGAATTGACACAAAAATCACTCGATTTGGATGAGTAACGAAGAAACTGCCGAAAAACTGCGTACGTATAATTAAATAAACGCAATTTGCAATTAATTAACAATTACGAAAATTAATCACCCCTTTTAATTCTTGCAAATTTGTAATATTTAACCATGTTCATGCAATTTAGATTATGAAAATAATAAGAGGCTCGTGATACCACTGTTAGGTTATGATACATATGACAATTCATAAATCATGCGGAAAAACCATTTAGCCAGGAATACATATTATTTACACATAATCATATAGCATAGTTTAGATGCATACTCTTTGTTGCGTGCCTTCCCTAGCTGCGCCCGAACCGAACAAGAACAAGTCTTTAGGACTCCAAGTGTCGTCCCTCCGTAGATAGTTTACAGCACGTCCGGATCCGCCTTAAGATTGACCAACTAGAATCGCCCTTAAGGTACTAAAATTTCGGCACTTTTAGGCAAGGAATGTGACTGAATTTTTCTCTCAAAAACTCACTTTGAATACTTGAAAACTCGTTATAAATTGTGAACCCAGGCCACATATTTATAGGGGTATGGAAAGAGAATTGGAATCCTATTAGGATACGATTTAATTAAATTAGAATCCTAACGAAACTCTTATTTAATTAATTTATCAAATAGGATTAGGGATTTAATCATTAAACGAATCCTGTACGTTTTAGGTTTCGTATGTGAACACAAACACCCACGCACGCACAGCAGCCCACGAGGGGCGCCATGCGCACGCGCGCACAGC
Organism: Spinacia oleracea; assembly: GCF_020520425.1. Lineage (NCBI taxonomy): Eukaryota > Viridiplantae > Streptophyta > Magnoliopsida > Caryophyllales > Amaranthaceae > Spinacia > Spinacia oleracea. The sequence goes on from NC_079488.1 coordinate 57,405,390, forward strand.
CCGAGCATCGCAGCCCACGACTGCCGCAGCCTTGGGCGCGTGCTGGGCCTGCCTTGCGGTGGGCCTGGCGCAGCCTTGGGCTGGCGTGTTGTGGCGCGCGTTTCCCTTGCTGGACGTGGGCCTGGCTTCGTGCTGGGCCTTCGTCTAGCAAGCTCGTCCGATGCTAATTCGTACGACGCGCTTCCGATTAATTTCCCGATTCCGGAATTCATTTCCGATACGAACAATATTCAACATTTCCGATTCCGGAATCAATTTCCGTTTCGAACAAATATTTAATATTTCCGTTTCTGGAATTCTTTTCCGATTCCTATAATATTTCCGATTCTGACAATATTTCCGTTTCCGGCAATATTTCCGATTCCGGCAACATTTCCATTTCCAATAATATTCTCCGATTCAGACAATATTTCCGTTTCCGGCAATATTTCTATTTCCGATAATATTTCCCGATACGTACCATGTTTCCGTTTCCGGCAACATCTACGACTTGGATAATATTTACATTTCCGATACGATCCATATTTCCGTTTCCGGCAATATCATCGTTTCCGGAGTATTCATTTCTTGCCTGTGACGATCTCAGCTCCCACTGAAACCAAGATCCGTCGATTCCGAATATCCATAGATGGAGTATTTAATGCCATTAAATACTTGATCCGTTTACGTACTATTTGTGTGACCCTACGGGTTCAGTCAAGAGTAAGATGTGGATTAATATCATTAATTCCACTTGAACTGAAGCGATCTCTAGCTAGGCATTCAGCTCACTTGATCTCACTGAATTTATTAACTTGTTAATTAATACTGAACCGCATTTATTAGACTTAACATTGAATGCATACTTGGACCAAGGGCATTATTTCCTTCAAGTGGCACGCCCGATCGGGCGAAATTATTTTGCCCGATCGGGCGGTTGATGAAAAGTTCGTGGAAAAAGTCAAGGAAGATTCTGAGTGGAAAAAGTCAAGAAAAATTGATTTCGCAAATCGCCCGATCCGGATCGGGCGAGGTGCGCCCGATCGGGCGCGCACGTATGAGATGAAAAGGATCGCGAGTCCCCCGATCGGGCGGAATGTCGCCCGATCGGACGAAACGCGATTCCAGCGATTTATTCACGGTTTCTCCTTTCTTTCTTCACTTCCTCTTCATCTTGAACCTAACTTTCTCTCACTTCCTCCATTAAACTCCAACTTCACAAAACTTCCAACCACCATATCTCCCTCAAATCTCCACCAAATTCAACAATTTTTTCATCAAAATCATCCTCTCATCATCCTCTACAACCTACACCTAACCGATTTGAGTTTTCTCTCATCCCCACAAAATCCCCAAATTCACCCAAAAAGCTCAAAAACTCAAAAAAATCAGATTTTTCATCAATGGAAAATCGACCACAAAGGAAATGCACAAGGGTACCAAGAAATCAACATGAAGCTTCCACGAGCCGAGCTCGGGAACCGACACCACCACCTCCGCCGCCGCAATTCGAGCCCGACACGGATTTTCCGGATGTCATCTTTATTACGACGGAGCAACGAGCACGATTCATGCACCTCAAATTGAGGGAGGTAATCCCTACTCGCTTTATATGTCAAAAATCCTTGCATGAAATGGGAATTGAGCGTGATGTCAAACGTGTTTTTGTTGGTGTTGGTATGAGTAACATGTATAGTATGCTCCGTCTCACATTTAGACGGTTGACTCTAGAATTTTTTAGTAGTTTTAATGTGCGTAGGGATGGTTATCGAACCGTGTCATCGGTTCAATTTCGTGTGATGAACCGAACCTACACCATGAGTTTAGCTGATTTTGGTAGGATTTTTGGATTGTCTACCACATATAGTAGGAAACCTAAGGAGACCCATAATAACTGCACCATGTGGGGAAAGCTTACGGGTAATGCTAATCCCGGGAGTATGCAACATTTGAATGCTTCCAAGATACGACACCCGGTACCCATTGTCTTTTACAGGTTCCTAGGATTTACAATCTTTGGTAGGGATGAGACCCAGAATATTAGGAGTACGGAGCTAGAGATCCTAGGTGGCTACGTTTCAGAAGGAGAGGAGGGCTACAAAATGAACCTTGCACATCATATGGCCTCTCAATTTTACTCCATAGCCACTTCCACACATACTACCAAAATTACCATTGGTGGGTTGATCACCCACATAGCCATGGCCACGGCCAACTTTACTAAGGCTAACCAGATTCCAGTTCTGGGTAGCAACTTGCTTGATTTGGCTTATTTTGCTGGACTCCGTAGGTTACAGGGGGAGCATGGGTTGTTTAGGCCGGGAGCCATGTACTGGATGTTCAAGGGAAACAGGCTTTTCACCTTGCCTGACCCTCAGGGCCGCACTAGTTTCAGACCCGGTCAGGCTCATTATTTATTTTTTGGATTTGAGCAAGAGCCTCAGCCTGACCCCTAGCCTCAGCCTGACCCACAGCCAGAGCCCCATCAGTACCAGCCAGAGCCTCGCACCTACTTTAGGAGGGGGCGTCGAGACACGGGGAGGCCCCAGGGTGGCCCGGTAGTACATGAGGAGCAGGGGTCCATTGATGAGAGGTTGAGCAGACTTGAGCTCGGTTTTCGAGAGTTCGCAGCTGATCACCAGAGGACCATGTTCCCATTTTATGATCAGTATGCCAGGCAGGGCTATATTGCCCCAGATTACGAGCACCCTACCTGGTATACCTATCCCGCGGAGGGATATGGAGCTCCGTGTTCTATGGGCACCTTCACACCTACCCAGTACGGAGGGTGGGGAGCGGGTCCTAGTGGGCATGGTGGCAGAGATGATGGTGATGATGATGATGATGGCGGCCATGGCCGTCAATGATGGAGATGAGATCGAGTTGGTTCGATACCCTTGAGCCAATGAGGACATTGTCTAATTTGGTTTGGGGAGGGTTTCACATTACTTGTACATTGTAGGTATGTTTTTCTTTTCTTTTCGCATTTCTTTATTTTGGTGTGTTTCTTTGGTGTGTTTAATGCTTTCTGGATTAGTTTATTGCTTTGAAAAAAAAACTAATCCAAAAATACGTTCCGATGAATGCAAAATCATGCTTCCCTGTGCCCCTTTGAATGAAAATTGTTTTGATTCTTGGTATTTGATGATGGGCAATGTAGATGTGTTAGCCATGATTTGATGTTCGATTGCTTTGATGCCTAAACATGAGTCAACTCCGACTAACTACTTGTGGACTTGGTGCTTGACTAGTTGACTTGGTTAGGATGTGTGATAGCTTCCTGGTGTGCCATTGATTTTGAGTATTGGTTTGCAACTATTAGTAATGTTTTATGGCTCATATACATGCACATTGTGGAGGACGAAGGCATTTTTCTATTTAGGTAGCCTTCAGATGAAATTAGATACGTTTGTTCCCTCTTTTTCTACCCATGTTGTGCTTGTGCCATTTATTCGGTGACTAACCACATTACAAGCCCGTAAATTCCCCATTGTTTACTAGTCCCAAGCCTAGCTTGGGGGAGCTAATAGTAGTGAGGTGAGGAAGTTGTAGTGTGGTACATTTTGAGCATATTGAGTATTGAAAAGGGAAGTTCTTCTTATCATGATTGTTGTTGAAAAAATGAGATGAAAAATGAATGAGATGAGGAGAATAAAAAAAAATGTGTGAAGGTTCCAAAAGAAAAAAAAATGAGATTGAGCAAGAAAAAAAAAAGGAAGAAAAAAATCGTTATTCTCAAGATAATTCAAGCTTTTGTCACTCCGGTATTATAATTTCTTATCTTCATGAGTGATTGGTTATAATTGTGAAATCAAGGCAAGAAAGTATAGTGTGGTTGTTTGTTGTTTTTATTCATGTGTTGAGTGGGAGAGTTGTGGTCATCATTTATGATTGATCGTGGGTTTGCTAGGATTTATGCTCCCCAAAGCCGAGGCTTTAAGCTCACATTTTACCCAAATTTACCGCACCCTTACCTAAGCCTATCATTACAAGCTTGAAAGACCTTCCGACCTTTGTGCATAGAGTTGTATTAATGTGAAAGTAGTTGTTTATCAATGCAAGTTATGACATGACACATTCCGAGTCGACTACTAGGTTGAGTGCATGTTTTTCTAGACACACGAGTGTTGTGAGTTTGGGAGGGCATTGTACACATATATGTTGGGAGGGGAGCGAACGGGTACATTTTTTATCCGCCACATAAATGAGTGACGAGTGTGTGAGCACTAGTCTTGAATTCCATTGTACACTTGTGGTTCGCTTTGCGTGACGATTGTTAAGGTGGATTGGCGATTGAATGAATTTGATTGGTTGACATTGATGCATGCTTGTTGGATTTTGCCTCGAATTATGTTTTTCATTTTGAATTATGTCGGGGGTGAAGTTGGTTTTGTGTTCATCGATGATTTCCTTGCTTAGGGACAAGCAAGGATCTAGCTTGGGGAGGTTTGATATGCATGTTTTATATAGTATTTTTACCCCAGTCCCATAGTACTTTTATGTGTCAAACGTGCTCTTAGGAGCCGTTTCTAGTACTAATGTGTGTTATTGAGTGTGCCTTGAGATTCAGGTTTGATTATGAGAAATTGGTCTTTTTAGACCCATTTCACGTTGATCTAGGCCACTATATGAGACCGAGGAAGTTCGGGACCTTCATCGTCGACTTTCGGGAGCCTTGGATGCTTATGGTTGAGCCCCGGGAGTTAGACTCAGTGATATGGGCGAGCTACATTAAAGATTGCAAATCGCCCTGGAAGTTGAGGGCGAAATGCAACCATCGGGCGGAATTATAAGCAATCTGGATTCATCAACGCGCGCCCGATCGGGCGCAGCTCACCCGATCCGGATCGGGCGGTCATCCAGAAGCCCATGTGGAGAGTTCGCAAACCGCCCGATCGGGCGGATTTTGGCCCGATCGGGCCGACTATCGAGTGGATCGCCCGATCGGGCGAAGCGACGCCCGATCGGGCGACGCCAACCTCCAGCAGTTTTTCGCGCATTTGTTTTCCGTTTTTTAGGCTTTATTTTGGTAAACTATATAAACAAGCTTTAGTTATTTTAGTTGGACACTTTATTTTCTAGTATTGAAGCTTAGTATTATCTCCCTTAGCCTAATTTTCTCTCTAGTTTATGCAAAAACACTTAGTTTAATTCTCAATAAAAATTCAAGCTTTCACTTTCCTTTGTTCTTCAAATAGGTATTAATTCTTATTTCAATTCATTTTCTTGCTTTAATAATGCTTTCAATTATGATTATTGCTTTGTTTATTGTCAACATGCTTGAGTAGTTTAATTTCTAGGGTTGGGGATCCATGAATAATATGAAGGGATGATTGAATGATTATGAATGTTGGCATTGTAATTGATTCCTATTGATTGGTTTATTTCACTATACAATTAGATTTGCGCAGGTTTAATTGTGGTAGTTATGCAATATCAAATTAAGATTCGAGAGATGCAATTTGATGTTTAGGCTTGTGTCAATAGGTAATGCGTGACCTCGTCCCTCATGGGTCTGACGATTCTTTTTATTCAATCAAGTGTAATTGGATTTCCTGTGAGTTTACACCCAATTGACTAGTAATATAGGAGTCGCCATTCAGTTTTTAACGACCATGAGAAAAACTGACAAAACCCGGTTATCGTGATATAAAGGGAGTGCAATTATGTTTGACCACGACGGCCGTAGGTTCCCTTGTGATCCCCGGTGTGGGGATCTCTCAACATACACCCGCAAGGTAGAGATTGAGGGTTCGGGGGACTGTAACTACCGAGAGGAGTACTTCGCTCGTCGATAACTCCAGAGGCAGGATATCCTTACTAGCTCAGCATAAATAATTGAAGGGACATGCGTTACTATTAAACTAATCTGAGTTGATTTTAGCAATATGCAACATATAATACTAATTCGATCGTGATTATCTGATTTAAATAGCATTAAGGGACCTAGCATGATAATCCGATTTCCCAAAAATATTATATTTGTTAGGCGTGATAGAACAATCAGATTTAGTTAGCTTAACAGTTCATAAAAAGGGCGAGGAAAGCAGTTAAATCATCGAAAAGGGACACATTACGACGCACCCTTGAGAGGTGCGTCACGGTTCTCAGAAAACTAACCACTTTGACTTTGCTATTTCTCCTTTTTATTCAACGAATCTCAATTATGGGACAGGATACGTTCTGTTCGATTTATGGATCGATTGCGACAGAACGCGTGAACAGTTTCGCAACGTGAGGCTTAGGCTAAGGGTTGGAGTCAATACTCAGAATATGAATTGTGTGTGTGTTGTTGTTTTCACGTCGAATTTAGGGGCCTATTTATAGGGAAGAGTTCGTGGAAAGATAGAATTGTTAGGTTATGATACATATGATATTACATAAATCATGCGGAAACAACCATTAACCCAGGAATACATATTATTTACACATAATCATATAGCATAAGTTAGATGCATACTCTTTGTTGCGTGCCCTCCCTAGCTGCGCCCGAACCGAACAAGAACAAGTCTTTAGGACTCCAAGTGTCGTCCCTCCGTAGATAGTCAACAGCACGTCCGGATCCGCCTTAAGATTGACCAACTAGAATCGCCCTTAAGGTACTAGAATTTTCGGCACTTTTGAGCAAGATGTGTGATTGAATTTTTCTCTCAAAAACTCACTTTGAATACTTTTAAACTCGTTATAAATTGTGAACCCAGGCCACATATTTATAGGGGTGTGGAAAGGGAATTGGAATCCTATTCAGATACAAATTAATTAAACCTAGAATCCTACAAGAACTCTAATTAATTAATTTATCTAATAGAATTAGGAATTTAATCATTAACCGAACTCTGCATGTTTTAGGAATCGTGCATGAACACAAACACTCACGCACACACACACACACGGCAGCCACGATGGGCCGCCCATGCGCGTGCGTGCGAGCAGTAGCCCACGCAGCGAGGCCTACGCGAGCTACAAGCCCACGTAGCTCCTGCGCGCTGCGCGCGCTGTGCGCGCTGCCTCGGCCTGCTGGGCCTGGCCTTGCGCTGGGCCTGGCGTGTCCTTGGCTGTTCGTGTGGCGCGCTTGGCTTGCTGGGCGATGGCCTGGCTTCGTGCTGGGCCCTCGTCCGGCAGGCCTCGTCCGATGCTTATTCGTACGATACGCTTCCGATTAAATTTCCGATTCCGGAATTCATTTCCGATACGAACAATATTTAATATTTCCGATTCCGGAACCAATTTCCGTTTCGAACAAATATTTAATATTTCCGTTTCCGGAATTATTTTCCGATTCCGATAATATTTCCGATTCTGACAATATTTCCGTTTCCAGCAATATTTCCGATTCTGGCAATATTTCCATTTCCGATAATATTTTCCGATACGTACCATGTTTCCGTTTCCGGCAACATCTACGACTTGGATAATATTTATTTTTCCGATACGATCCATATTTCCGTTTCCGGCAATATCATCGTTTCCGGAGTATTCATTTCTTGCCTGTGACGATCTTAGCTCCCACTGAAACCAAGATCCGTCGGTTCCGAATATTCATAGATGGAGTATTTAATGCCATTAAATACTTGATCCGTTTACGTACTATTTGTGTGACCCTACGGGTTCAGTCAAGAGTAAGCTGTGGATTAATATCATTAATTCCACTTGAACTGAAGCGGCCTCTAGCTAGGCATTCAGCTCACTTGATCTCACTGAATTTATTAACTTGTTAATTAATACTGAACCGCATTTATTAGACTTAACATAGAATGCATACTTGGACCAAGGGCATTATTTCCTTCAGTCTCCCACTTGTCCTTAGGGACAAGTGTGCATTTCCTAATTCCTTTGTCGCTCGATGCTTGCTCTTGAACATAAGGTAAGAGTTGTCATCCTTATTATGTCCAGAGGTGTTCCTCGGTTTCAGAGTTCAACTGATCAAATAAACAGATAATCATAGCCTATGATTCATCCGACCACGGCCATGCATTTCACAGTTTCTAGCTCTCCGAGTGGCCTTGTACAACTTTTAAGCATCTCATCCCGATTTATGGGAGGAAAATCCCAATCTTGCGATCTTGAGATTAGACTTCGTTTGATAGGTGATTACCTGAGCGTTGCCTTTATAGCCTCCTTTTACGGTGCGACGGTTGGTCAACGTCAAAGCAACCAGTTCTCAAACAAGTAATCTCAAATCACTCAGGTATTGAGGATTTAGTGTCTAATAATTTTAATGAAATTTACTTATGACAGATTTTCATCTCTTACAGTCAAGTTTCATAGGTCTTGTCCGATACTAGTCTTCACAAAGTAAGTATCTATGCAAATGATTATGACATTGCCATGTCCACATAGTTCAAGAAACAGAACTACTAGTCATCTTGCATTCTAATCGTCTAACGTTTTCTATGCGTCCAATTTTATAGAAAACTCCGACTAGGGACCATTTTCAACTTTTGACATTCAAGTTCACTTGATAGACATTTCTTAGTCACAGGACTGGTCCTGACAGTCTATCTTGAATATATCGTCAAATTGAAGGGACTCATCATTTAATAAACCACAAATTAAATGGAAAAATGAATTCCTTTCATTTATTGTGAATGATTAACCAATAATGTTTTACAAAGATTTAAACTCTAAAACTTTAAAACATTAAACAGAGACATCAAAGCCATTCTCCAATATGCTTGATTCCCATAGCTGCAGTGTGCGAGTTGTGCTTCGCCTGCGGCAGAGGTTTAGTCAATGGATCTGATATGTTGTCATCAGTTCCAATTTTGCTTATCTCGACTTCTTTTCTTTCAATGAACTCTCGTAGAAGGTGAAATCTACGAAGTACATGCTTGACTCTCTAGTGGTGTCTAGGCTCCTTTGCCTGTGCAATAGCTCCGTTATTATCACAATACAGGGCTATTGGTCCTTTAATGGAGGGGACTACACCAAGTTCACCTATGAACTTCCTTAGCCATATAGCTTCCTTTGCTGCTTCATGTGCAGCAATGTACTCCGCTTCAGTTGTAGAATCCGCAATGGTGCTTTGCTTAGCACTTTTCCAGCTTACTGCTCCTCCGTTGAGGCAGAAGACAAACCCAGACTGTGATCTGAAATCATCTTTTTCGGTTTGGAAACTTGCGTCTGTATAGCCTTTAACAATTAATTCATCATCTCCACCATAGACCAGGAAGTCATCTTTGTGCCTTTTCAGGTACTTCAGAATGTTCTTGGCAGCAGTCCAATGCGCTTCTCCTGGGTCTGACTGGTATCTGCTCGTAGCACTGAGTGCGTACGCAACATCCGGGCGTGTACATATCATAGCACACATTATTGAACCAATCAATGATGCATATGGAATCCCATTCATTCGTCTACGCTCATCAAGTGTTTTTGGGCACTGAGTCTTGCTTAGAGTCATTCCATGAGACATGGGTAGGTAGCCTCGCTTGGAGTCCGCCATCTTGAACCTATCAAGCACCTTATTGATATAAGTGCTTTGACTAAGTCCAATCATCCTTTTAGACCTATCTCTGTAAATCTTGATGCCCAATATGTAATGTGCTTCTCCTAGATCCTTCATCGAAAAACATTTCCCAAGCCAAATCTTGACAGAGTTCAACATAGGAATGTCATTTCCGATAAGTAATATGTCGTCGACATATAATACTAGGAAAGCAATTTTGCTCCCACTGACCTTCTTGTATACACAAGATTCGTCTGCGTTCTTGATGAAACCAAAGTCACTGACTGCTTCATCAAAACGTATATTCCAGCTCCTAGATGCCTGCTTCAATCCGTAGATTGACTTCTTTAGCTTGCATACCTTTTTAGCATTCTTTGGATCCTCAAAACCTTCAGGCTGTGTCATAAACACAGTTTCTGTTAAAACGCCGTTTAAGAAAGCAGTTTTGACATCCATCTGCCATATTTCGTAATCGTAATATGCAGCGATTGCTAACATTATCCGAATAGACTTTAGCATTGCAACTGGTGAAAAGGTTTCATCGTAATCCACACCGTGGACTTGCCTGTAACCTTTTGCAACCAATCTAGCTTTGAAAACTTCAAGTTTCCCATCCTTGTCCTTTTTCAGTTTGAAAACCCATTTGCTTCCAATGGCTTGGTAGCCATCTGGCAAATCGACCAAATCCCATACTTGGTTTTCAGACATGGAGTCTAATTCAGATTGCATGGCTTCTTGCCATTGCTTGGAGCTAGGGCTCGTCATAGCTTGTTTGTAAGTCGCAGGTTCATCACTTTCAAGTAATAGAACGTCATAGCTCTCGTTCGTCAAAATACCTAAGTACCTTTCCGGTTGGGATCTATATCTTTGCGATCTACGCGGGGTAATATTTCTAGATTGACCATGATTCTCACCAGATTCTTCTAAAGATCTCTGAGTTTCATCCTGAATGTCATCTTGAGCATTCTCTAGAGTTTGTTGTTCGACTCGAATTTCTTCGAGGTCTACTTTTCTCCCACTTGTCATTTTGGAAATGTGATCTTTCTCCAAAAAGACACCATCTCGAGCAACAAACACCTTGTTCTCAGATGTATTGTAGAAGTAATACCCCTTTGTTTCCTTTGGATAGCCCACAAGGATACATTTGTCAGATTTTGGATGAAGTTTGTCTGAAATTAATCGTTTGACGTACACTTCACATCCCCAAATCTTAAGAAAAGACACATTTGGAGGCTTTCCAAACCATAATTCGTATGGAGTCTTTTCGACAGCTTTAGACGGAGCTCTATTTATAGTGAGTGCAGCTGTATTTAGTGCATGTCCCCAGAATTCTAATGGAAGTTCGGCCTGACCCATCATTAACCTGACCATGTCTAGCAAGGTTCTGTTCCTCCGTTCCGACACACCATTCCATTGTGGTGTTCCAGGAGGAGTCAATTCTGATAGAATTCCACATTCTTTCAGATGGTCATCAAATTCATAGCTCAGATATTCACCGCCTCTATCAGACCGCAGTGCCTTAATCTTCTTGCCTAATTGATTCTCTACTTCACTCTGAAATTCCTTGAATTTGTTAAAGGATTCAGACTTATGCTTCATTAGGTAGACATAACCATACCTACTGAAGTCATCAGTGAAAGTGATAAAGTAGCTGAAACCACCTCTAGCATTTGTACTCATTGGTCCACATACATCTGTATGGATTAAACCCAATAGTTCATTTGCTCTTTCTCCAACTTTAGAGAAAGGTTGCTTTGTCATTTTGCCAAGTAAACATGATTCGCATTTACCATAATCCTCTAAGTCAAATGGTTCTAGAATTCCTTCCTTTTGAAGTCTTTCTAAGCGTTTCAAGTTTATATGGCCTAATCGACAATGCCACAGATAGGTGAGATCTGAATCATTCTTTTTGGCCTTTTTGGTATTTATGTTATATACTTGTTTGTCGTGATCTAATAAATAAAGTCCATTGACTAATCTAGCAGATCCATAAAACATCTCTTTAAAATAAAACGAACAAGTATTGTCTTTTATTAAAAAGGAAAATCCCTTAGCATCTAAGCAAGAAACTGAAATGATGTTTTTAGTAAGACTTGGAACATGGAAACATTCTTCCAGTTCCAAAACTAGCCCGGAGGGCAACGACAAATAGTAAGTTCCTACAGCTAATGCAGCAATCCGTGCTCCATTTCCCACTCGTAGGTCGACTTCACCCTTGCTTAACTTTCTACTTCTTCTTACTCCCTGTGGATTGGAACATAAGTGTGAGCCACAACCTGTATCTAATACCCAAGAAGTTGAATTAGCAAGTATACAGTCTATAACGAAAATACCTGAAGATGGAACGACTGTTCCGTTCTTCTGATCTTCCTTTAGCTTCAAGCAATCTCTCTTCCAATGCCCCTTCTTCTTGCAGTAGAAGCATTCGGATTCAGAAGTGGGTTGACTGACCTTCCTCTTTACAGATTTGGCGCCAGTTTGCTTAGTTGGGCTGGCCTTGTTGCCACCTTTCTTAGCATTCCTCTTCTTTCCAGATTTCTTGAACTTGCCCCCACGCACCATAAGCACATCCTGCTTATCACTTTTGAGCGTCTTTTCAGCGGTCTTCAGCATACCGTGAAGCTCAGTGAGCGTTTTGTCCAGACTATTCATACTGTAGTTTAGTTTGAACTGATCATACCCGCTATGAAGAGAATGGAGGATGGTGTCTATAGCCATTTCCTGAGAAAATTGCTGATCCAGCCGACTCATATTCTCAATGAGTCTAATCATTTTGAGAACATGTGGACTTACGGGCTCGCCTTTCTTAAGCTTGGTCTCAAGAATTTGCCTATGAGTCTCGAATCTTTCGACTCGAGCCAGATCTTGGAACATGTTCTTCAACTCACTGATGATTGTGAAAGCATTTGAGTTGATGAACGTTTTCTGCAGATCCGCACTCATGGTGGCGAGCATTAGACATTTCACATCCTTGTTGGCATCAATCCAACGATTGAGGGCTGCCTGAGTGACCCCGTCGCCTGCAGCTTCGGGCATCGCCTCATCTAGGACATACTCCTTTTCTTCCTGCATAAGAACTATTTGCAAGTTCCTTTGCCAGTCAAGGAAGTTTTTCCCGTTCAACTTCTCCTTTTCGAGAATTGATCGAATGTTGAATGAATTGTTGTTTGCCATATTAAAAACTACAATTGAAAAGAATAAACAAATAAATAACCATTCACAGTTTCTCTTAATAAACTTAAATTCTAGCATACATGCATAATTCAATGTTTATTAAGCATTTTATTCAAGTTATGTGTTCCGGCAGGTGTGAATAAAATGATTCCAAGATCCTAAAATCATTGAAGAACTAAGCACAGTTTGTCGACTTAATCCTAGAACATCTTAGGTAAGCAAAAGCCTTTTGCTAATAGTCTAGAAACTACTCTTGGTTGATAGGTACGTCTAAGAACTTATTAGGTAAACCTATCGATTTTGCCACGACATAAAAGGACTCCTTACTTATATCGTTGAGTTTCACCAAAACTAACATGTACTCACAATTACTTGTGTACCTTGCCCCTTTAGGACCAATAAGTAACACCTCGCTGAGCGAAAACTATTACTAGATTGATGTAAAGGATATCCAAGCAAGTGTATATTTTGGCATGGCACCTTTTAACTCAATTTTTTTTTAAGTTTGGAACTTAAGGCTCTTACTATGTTGGTTAGATTTTAAGTGAACTAAAATCCTTAATCATGCAACATAATCAAGCTTTTGATCTCATGCATTTTAAGACATATTTAAAAACAATAAATAACTTAAAACATGCATAAGATAAATGTGATCTAGTATGGCCCGACTTCATCTTGAAGCTTTGACTTCAAAGTCCGTCTTGAAAATCTCCGTGGGAGGCACCATTTTCTTCAAATAGGATAAGCTATAACTAATTACAACTATTTGATGGTTCGCAGACCATATTTAAATTGAAAAATAACTTTGGTACTTTAGACCAATTACATTCAAATTAATGGTACGCAGACCATATTTTCTATCCTATTTGGGCCATACTAGTCACTTCATAACCTGCAAAACTGTTAGGTTATGATACATATGACATTACATAGATCATGCGGAAACAACCATTAACCCAGGACAACATATTA